>NW_026463234.1:0-72584 GCF_021730395.1 Mercenaria mercenaria | reverse complement strand
CGTGAACTGCAGTTTGCAGTTTGCCATTTGAATTGTAAACAGTGAAAAACTGCAGACTGGCCAACAGTGTGCAATTCTTACGGGATATTGCATGTTCTTTACCTGTATTTAGCAACCACTTATAAAGTACTGAATTATAAAAGTAACGTTCCAATATACTTTTATTTTGCACTGTGAACAACGTTTCGAATTGCAAACTACAAACTGGTCTGCAGTTCGCAATTCAAATCGTGAAATGCGAATTACGAACTGCAGACCAGTTTGTAGTTTGCAATTCGAAACGGAAAATGCGAAAGCAAACTAGCTTGCAGTTTCTAATTCAGATTGAGGGGGAGGGAGTGCAAACCCATAACCTTTATTTACCAACCACTAATAAGAGTGACGCTTCTAATACTACATTTTGAATTGTAAACTGCTGACCAGTTTGTAGTTCGCAATTTGAATTGTAAACAGTGAACTGCAGATTGGCCGACAGTGTGCAATTATTACGGGGAATTGCATGTTCATAACCTTTATTTAGCAACCTATTATGAACCGTTCCAATACTTTCATTTGTATTGTGAACTGTAGACCAGTTTGCAGTTCGTAATTTGAATCGTGAACTGGAATTATGAACTGCATACCAGTTTGCAGTTCGCAATTCGAATCGTAAACCACGAACCGCAGACTAGTCGGCATATTCTGTGTGACGTGCAGACCAATAACCTCTATTTAGCAACCACTTACTAAGTATTAAAATTATAATAGTACAATTTCTTGTACTTTCAATCTGAACCGTGAACTAGAGATCAGTTTGACGTTTGTAGTTCGAACCGTAAACTGTTGACAAGTCTGCAGTTTGCCATTCGATTCCAAAGTCATGACTTTTGAATTGTGAAATGCATTCCAGTCCGCAGTTTGCAGGGCTGTACTTGTCAGACTACACTTCGAAATTTGAATAATAAATTGTAGACAGATTTGCAGTCTGCAATTCGAACTGTGAACGGCATACCAGTTTGCAGTTCGCAATTGAAATCGGAAACATAAAATCGCAGACTAGACGGCAATTTGTAGTTCTAATTAAAGGCAGGGAGTGCAGACCCAAACCTCTTTTTAGCAACCACTTATATTAAGTATTTGAATTATAACATACTTTCATTATAATTCGTGAACTGCAGACCAGTTTGCAGTTCGCAGTTTGGATGGGAAATTGAGAACCGCAGACTAGCCGGCAATATGCAATTCTTATGAAGGTGTAGTGTGTTTGTCTGGAATTCAGGTCTTTACACCTCCGGGACAACACACCCTAGGACTTTACACCTCCCAAACCTGAGACATTACTCCTCCCAAAAGGGAGGTGTAAAGTCCAAGGTTTTAGTTTTTTTTTGCGATTTTTTTTCATATTTTTAATTATTTTATTCAAATTTGGGAGAATAAAACCTTGTTAATTGTTGTATAAATCAAACTTTATAGCTGTAATAATAAAAGTGATAATGATTTGTGTCACACTTTTCTAAGTTCAAGGTTAAAGTAACCTTAATATATTTGTTAGGATAATTGATTGATCATCACAAAAGAAACATTAACACCTGCTTAAAAGTAATCTTTGATGTTTTAATGACAGCTGATTGATAATGTTTAAAGAAGCATTAGCATCTTCTTAAAAAACAAAGACAAATATCAAACAGGGAATGCCACGCACCAAAAACGCAGCCTCCTCAAAACGAAACCCACAGCACGCAGACGCGTGCACCACACACACACACACATACACACAGCCAACACATTAGGACAAAACGAACAAACAAAGGAACACACACACACAAAGCCAACACATCAGGACAAAACGAACAAACAAAGGAACACAGTGGGGCACCGCCTTGGAACGGTCAGTGGCAAAAACACCACTGGGGAGCTTAAACCGGTTTATGGTACGCACCCAACCTCACTCTTACCCCAACCATGTTCCAAAGACACGGGACAGTGTAAATAAAAGTAATCCCCTCCAGGTGAATCTCTTACACACGTAATGGAAACAAAAAGGCATGGCATGTAAAACACAAAAATGCTCGTGTATAAATATATAAAAAGCAAACCTTAAGAACCAAAAACGTATGTACTCAATGCCTTTTCAGAAGACAGAGCAACAAGAGAAACACCCTTAAGGGCCCGACGAAACAGGCCAGAAGACAAATATCAAAACAATTCAGTCCTGGTAGGATTTATAAACTGCTTATCATAGAGTCCTCCCCCTCTTCCGTCAGACACAATCAAAGAGGGAAGCGTAGTGTCCAACTGTAAACGGGTTGAACACTAAACATGCGGTATGTCTCAAAACAGTTGGGTCGTAACCTCTTTTAATAAAACGTTTTATAATTTTACCAAATACATTTGGAAAATTACCATGACCCAATATCTTACGAAGTTTGTAAACCACATCCCCATAAAAAACGGGTTTAGAAATACCTTCTCGCAGAAGTGTCTTTAAATTACTATTGAATTTTAAAACTAAATCAGAATTACGGTAGTAAAATTTTTAGCAAAATATTTACGCAATTTGTAATAACGGTAGCCTTGCTGAAGAAGTTTACTTGTAATATATTGATTACGTTCATTGAAATGCTTGACATGACTACACGCTCTGGCAAACCGAATTAATTGAGAAATATATACCCCATAAGATGTAACCTGAGGTACATCCCCATCCAAATGGGGAAAATTTACAATACTAAAATTAAAATCATCCCTCTTGTCATAAATTTTGGTATGTATAATATTGACATAAATAGAGAGATACACAAGAATTTACCAAGTTTGCACACCCAAATACAATTACAAGAATTTTAAAGGTTAATTGATACTTTGATGATGAATGCAATTAAAAATATGAATTCTGCCATCTGGCAGAACAGAACAGAACATATCTTTTATTTCACTCAGGCATTTTTCATTACAGCGGGTTCTCTATGAATTACAGCATGTTATTTACGTTACCTTAGCAATTATATAGTAAATGATAAAACTGGAATGTGGTGATTTATGTGTTAGAAACAACTATAATAATTAGCAAATGTGTTCAGTGATATGCAAAATATGTTGTTATCAATGTTTCCATTTAGTTTTGTTCTCTCAATCGATCATTTCATTTTGTAATTTATGTTACCATTTATTTCATAAAAATACTCGTATCAGTTAAATATTCCAATAGGTTGTAGAATATGATAAATATTTTATGGAATTTGTACATGTTATATGTCTGTTTAAACAAAATATTTTACCAAATCCCTTTTTTTTTCACTTAATTTTTTTTTATAAATTTGAACTCTTTGAAACATAAAATTGCACAGTTATATTTGCTATTTTAGTTATAAATTTTTGTAATGTAAATTTGATAACGTAAAGCACAAATACACAGAATGGCAACTGGCTGTAATCTCGTGTGATCTCGTGTAAGAGCCTGAATCGGCGTTATCTTAGTCACAACAAACATCGGCGAGCATTGAGTTACAATTTGTACCTTTAAAACTACATTTAAAATACATGTTAGCTTCTAAAACAACATTAGTTTAATGTGAAATAATCTTAAGACACAAATACACGTTTCTTACCATAAAAAAATGTGTGGGCACACGGTGATAATAAATGTACCGATGAATAATTGTCTTTGTATACAAAATGGCGCGTGGAGAACGCGTCACTTCCGGTAAACGAGATGCCATTCAGTTGTCACAGGATGTTGGCGAGATTTGCTCTATATGCCTTTCTAGTTGCCTATCTATTTATTTTTATAGCTCTTTGGTTATATATACTCTATTGAAAGGAATATCTCCCTTTGTATAACCATGTTAAATGTATAATATTTAGCCTCAGTGATATTATATGTCAGTATTGTATTTGCCTCATATTATTATGCGTATCATGAAACGAGAATCCTAAATTCTGTTAAATGTGGACAGTCACATTAAATTTAGACATAGATTTTCTGACATTTTTCAGTTTTCATATATTCAGTTAGAGATTTTTGTAAGGAACAAAAAGACATATATTACATAGAGTAAGATCCCCAAAGATTCAAGCAAATCCATTAGTTGACAAAAATCTGATTAACCACCTAAATCAACGAAATCACAACAGAATTCAATTATTTTGCAGAAGTCTCACGTAAGAAAGACAAGTTGTCGAGGAGGACAGAAATGTTGAACTTCTCTGCGATCCCTGCAAGTTGGGGCCTCACTACCATGTTCTTTTCCTTTTTTAAGTGTTTCAATGTATAATTGAATAAAAGAATATAGGCATGTGATATGTTGGAATTAATTAATTGCTAGGGGGCCTCCATGGCCGAGTGGTTAAGGTCGCTGACTTCAAATCACTTGCCCCTCATTGATGTTGGTTCGAGCCTCACTCGGGGCATTGAATTCTTCATGTGAGGAAGCCATACAGCTGGATTACGGAAGGTCGGTGGTTCTACCCAGGTGCCCGCTCGTGATGAAATAATGCACGGAGGGGCATCTGGGGTCTTTCTCCACCATAAAAGCTGGAAAGTCGCCATATGACCTATCATGTGTCGGTGCGACGTTAAATCCAATAAAAAAAAAAAAATTAATTGCTAGACATACTAGCATCACTGGAATGTACGAAATGATGCACACTTTGGCCATAACTATCAAACTGTGACACTTCCCTGGATTGGAATTTCACAGGAATGTGCAAAATATTATACACATGTATTTAAGACAACATTATTTTTTAGAATTGATTCCTCTATCTTGGACAATATTTATAATTCATAAAGCAATGAGTTCCAAATTTTCTAAACAGAAAATGTTGCCTTAAATATATGTATATTATCTTTCACATTAAATCATTTCTTAATACATTATATATATATATATATATATATATATATATATATATATTGTTTTATAAAATGTAATGACTGACACAAAATGAAATGACAAACACTTTTTAATTATCATTTTTAATGTATAATATTTCTTCCTTCACAATATTTGTCAATTAATTCTAAGGTGATCAATTAAAATTCACAATATGTTTAAAAATGAGTTATTAATTAGAATACTGTAATAATAAATAAATCTGAAAAAAAATTAACCTTATCTGAACTTGACAAAATTTTGAGCCCGAATTCATTCTTAAACATGTTAAAACATTTACAAAAAAATTAAAATCTATTGGGGAAATGTGAATGATTAAGTTAAATATATAAACTGTGTGTGTGTGGGGTGGGGGCGGGGGGGGGGGTAAGGTGGAAGTGAGTACAGACACTTAACCTCTATTTAGCAACGACTTACGAAGTACATGTACCGAAATTATGATAGGGACATCTTTTGTACTTTCATTTTGAATCGTGAACTGCAGACCAGTTCCCAATTTGTACCCGAAGCTTTGAACTGCAGACCTGCCGGTAGTTTGCAATGCTAATAGAGGTGAAGTCCAGACCGGTTTGCAGTTCGCATCGCGAACCGCAGACTTGCTGGCAGTTTTCAGTTCTAACAGCGGGGAAGGAGTGCTCAACCATATACTCTATTTAACAACTCCAACTTAGTACTAAAACTAGAATAGTAACATTCCTTGTACATTCATTTTAATCATGAACTGCAAACCGGTCTGCAGTTTGTCATTCGATTTCAATGGGTTTCGAATTGTGAAATGCCTTCTTGTTCGCAGGGCAGTGCTGATCAGACTGCACTTTGAAATTTGAATAATTAACTGCAGACAAGTTTGCAGTTCGCAATTCGAATCGTGAACGGCGAACTGTAGACCAATTTGCAGTTCGCAACTGGAATCGGAAACATAGAACTGCATACTTCCGTCCGTTTGTAAGTCTAATGGAGGGACAGGCAGTGCAGATATTTAAACTCTTACTAGGTATTAAAAAAGTAAGAGTAACGTTCCAATGTACTTTCATTCTGAATCGTAAACTGCATCTACTAGTTAGCTGTTCGCAATTCGAATCGTGAACTGCGAACCGCAGACTAGCCGGCAGGTTGCAACTCTAATGGAGAGGGATGGAGTGCTGAGTGCTGACTCATAACCTCTATTTAACTACATACCTAGTACTGAAATTATAATAGTTACATTCCTTGTACTTTCATTTTGTATCGTGAACTGCAGACCAGCTTGCAGTTCGCAGTTCGAATTGTGAGCTGCAAACCAGTCTGCAGTTTGCCATTCGATTACAAAGTAATGACCATCGAATTGTAAAACGCATTTTTGTCCGCAGTTCGCAGGGCAGTGCATCAGACTGCACTCAGACGTTTGAATCGTAAATTGCAGACCAGTTTGCAGATTGCGATTCAAATCGCGAACTGTAGACATTTTTAAATGAACATATGATGAGAAACAAGCAAACTGATACTTGTTGACTGATCAAAACGATTTAAGAAAACAGTCTGACGGACGTGAAATTATTAGTCCAAGAGATAAGGCACTTTTATTTAATTTTTTGAGCCCAAGTAAATTTTTTACTGCATTTGAAAGTCAATTATCTGTAGTTTTAGGAAATCCATTTCTTAGTTGCCAAAGCGGGTGGAATAGTCGAAAATTCAAGATGGTCGCCAATATGGCCGCCGAAATTTTCTGTTTTCTATGCATCTTTACATAGGATGTTTCTGCTTTAGAAATCTGTATTTTTTATGTTTTGATGGTTATTATTTACAGAAAACAAACAAAACTAATGATTAATAACATTTTATTTGTATTTTATACACCAACTAAGAAAACATAGAATAAAATGAGGCAAAAATAGCGAGTTTTCACGTTTTTTGCCAAAAACTTGTCTGTCAACATTCACATTTTATAAAATCTTTTTTTTATCATAATATTTCACCCTTCTACTTTACAGTTTAGTATAGTTTTTATAAGATATCTCAGAAACATAGTTGAAAATAATGAATGTTTTACGTATACCCTATTTCATAGAAGTTCCGTTTTGTCGAAACGGGTAAATTTATATGTCAAATACAATGTTATCACAATGGTTGTAATTAAAGCAACACATGAATTATAATTACCTTTTTTACAAACATGGCTGGTATATAAAGACATCTTCATAAATAGTCCTATTGGGCATCACAAAAATATAGTCAATTGCAGATGATGATTTATCTTTAATAAAGATGTTGATTCAATTAAAAAGTCTCCTGTAATAAGAAATGATGGTTTTTCAGCTATACTAAAGATATTGTTATAACGCATTTGTAAATACATGAAAATGGCATTAATTAAATTGTTTCAGTTTAGCAACATTCCATTTATAACATAATATGTATATAAACTGGCAACAATTTGTATAAACTTATTAAACAAAAGCATATATCACAATAGATAATAACATTTTATCAACCGATGTATATACATTCAAAAGAGAGTGTACCTCATAACTATTTGTGTAAAATATAGCAAACACTGCATCACAGTTAGACCTATATCTTTAGGATACCAATGGCATGTTGTACTTTTCAATGACCATGAAGTACTGAAAACAAATAGTATTTCCAGATAGGATGAATTTTTGTTTGATACCATAAACACTGGCAATGTTTATATTTAGTTTACATAACCTGGAAATAATTCACTATTTTTTTTACATTATTTCTCTTTTCGGTCTAAAGGAAAAAGAGTCAGTCTTATTTTACTTCTCTACTTGTCCCACTTCGTTCAATTGAGAAATCATTCATCTTCTAATTCATTGTCAGTATCGGAGTCTAAGCATTCCCCTGCAAACTCAATGCTTAATTCCTCATTGCTGTCGTCAACGCTGATTCCATCATTAAAAAGTACTTCAACAACAGAGCTTGGTAACTGTTCTCCATCAAACCATTCAATTTAGTAGCATTCATTGGTAAGTGTCCATCCACTATCTTCTGGCTTTCTATCAACTGGCAGAGTTTTGTTTGCTCCTTTCCATATTGCCGAAACAAAGTTAACTCTACATATTTTCTTATAAAGGACTTTTCGGCAAGGTGGCATAGCATTAGGGTTGATGCCCCTTAGTTTTTCTAATGAACTCTTTGATTTTGAAGGTGCATAATATTTTCTAAAAAATTTGTACCTCAGATTGTCAACATTGTCCTCCTTCTGAAAACCATACAAGTGGCAGACAAATGTTTCCAACTGCTTGTACGCATCGTTGTCAAGTATGTTATTCTCTCCAAGTTTTGAGAAGGCATTTATGAATGATTTTCTGTTTTTCATGATCTCAAATGGCTTCTGTTTGCCTTTACTCATAAAGGCTGAAGTGTAATCAGATCCAGTAAATGCGTGTAGGCCAGGCAGAGTAACAATTTCACCTTCTAAATACTGCTCAACCTCAGACACGTATATGAAACGTCTGGTGTTATGACTACTGATTCCAGCATCCATCCATATCCTTGGTCTCTCTTCTAATCTGTTTATATGATACAAAAGTAGAACAAGCACATCAGTATCACAATGTCACAAATCACCTGTCCGTCATGTGCTGTGTATCTGTAACAGTGATTATTAACAGCAAGGTTAATAACATGTCATGAGAGCAAAGGATGTTGGCTATCGCATTTCCAGTCTTCAATCATGTATCGAAATAGTGCATTCTTAAATATGCCATACATTTGGCATTTTCTGTTCAGGACCTTTTATACAATATGCGACCTCCTCTGAGCCTCGTCTGTTCCGTTCAATGTCTTTGATAGATGGACATTTGTAGACATCACAAATAAAGTCCACTCTTGGAGACATTTTACACAGTCGTTCTAAAATCATCTTTGACAGCTCACCAAATGTTTTTTGAACTTTCTGTTGAGCATGCAAAAGAAACATTGCATCTACTAAAGTTACCCCGATTCTGTCAGGCGCAGGTCCTTTGCAGTAACCCTCCAAATTATGCATTAGCTTTGCTTTATCTGTTTTATTTATGCTCCCGTCTTGATGTCAAAGCGACGGAGGTGCTGGTAAGAGAGGATAGGACAAAACATATATAACATCGATTTCTGCAGTTGTGTTTATATACAACAGCCGCTCAAATAAATCTCGCGTTGTCTGTAATTCAAGAACTTTCTTGTCTTTCGATGATATCTTTGTCTTAAGTGCATCTGAGGCAAAATGTTTCACTTTTCGTCTCTTGATAGGTTTCTCGAAACGGGAGGGATCTTTAAGACATCCTTCAATAAATTCGCGCTTCCAGGCATCTCCCCTTTCAATGCAATTTAGCAGGTCATCTTTGACTTCTTCACTTACTTGTTTGCCAGATGTTAGACAGTAGCGATTACTGTCTGTTTCAAGTACGAAAGGATTCATGGTACTTTCAATTCGTGAAACAGTCTTTGCAATGTCTTCATTGTCTTTCTTCACTCGATATGGCTTCAATGACTTTGTTGCGTCTTCTGATGTTTTCATTCCAGCTGTATCCAACAAGTTTCCAACAACTTCACTCCTTAATGATCTTGTAAGCATCCACCGTTTCCTAGCTGGGTCAGACTTTGAAAAGTGTGAAATACCTGTAAGCCTTGATGCAGCATCGGCATTTATAGTCTGTTCTAAAGTCAGGTCTACCTTAGTCCTTGAAAAGTTCTTCTGTGTTCTTCTTATCGATAATGCTCCATTTTCCAATGTATTTCTGACATGGGGATTCATGTTCAGTAGATTCAGATAGTATCGTATCATCCATCTGGCATAATTCGGTCTGTTTGCAGCAAAGAGTACAGAAATCATTTCACCTAAAGAGTATATGAAAAGGTTTAGGTCATTCGTTCTACATACTCTACTGAAGCGAAGGAGTATACCAACAAGGTTGATATAAATCATCCAAAAATTTGCTTGTGTCCATGGTAGCCATCCAGCGTTTGCTCTGTAAATGTGCTGTATCCTTCCATCAAGGTTTTGAAACCACGTGATCTTTCTATTTGATGCATTAGGTCAGGAGCAGGACTGTCAACATATGCATGTCTTCCATCAACACTTCGTCGATAGGTTCATGACTTTCCATAAATCTTTTAAAATGTAGAATTTGGAAAGCTGCGGCAAGCATGGTATGCATCCTTTTGCATCTGTTATAATGCTTTCCCCTAAGAAAACCATTTACCGAATCAGCTGATATAACTTCACATTCAGTCAGAATTTCTGATCCTCCTGTATCCTAGAACTCCAAAGAACGCTAGGAGAATATGGAATGCTCCGAAACAAATGAAAATATTATCATATAATGGGGCTTCTTGTGTTTGTATCTGTAATGCTGGTTTTGCAATAGCTGAGTCGTAAGTAACTACTATGTGGTCTTCTCCACATTCTGCTGCAACTGTTTGTGACTGCCGCAACGTTTCAACCACAACGTCAAGTCTAGTTGGAGGTAAATTTATATTTTCCATGTAACCTATACTTTGCATTGGAAGGTTATCTTCTATAAGTCTTATATTCCAACCTGTCCACATTGGTGTGTCATTTTTAAGAGCCAAATTTATCATCCAGAATGTGTCTAATATCTTCATTGACTTAAGATTTTCAGGAATGTCACATTTATGAGCATCAAATTTGAATAGAGACATCCTTGGTTTCTTGTAATACGGTTCTACCATTTTGTCCTTGATATCAAGTGATCTTTTAGATGGAGCTTTTTTATGTCCAGACCAAGACTGTTGTACCTCTTGTGCTTCATGTGTGTCTGTTTAATTGTCAAGAGAAGCTGTCTGAAAACATATGCCAACCGTATCATGCAATGTACCGCTCCCCGACAGTGTTTCGATGTTTTCGTCATAATTATCCCATGCAAGGCTTGTAAGAAGTCCAGGTTTTTTCTGCATACCATCTGGAGTTGCTTGGTTTCTTTGTACTATTTCTGATACCATTTGTGTTTCAATAGCTTCTACTGTGTGGTAACAGACGCAATGCCCTAATCTATTCAAAATTTCTATAACTTTTCGACTTCCAGTAAGACTTTTAAGACCAAGTCCAAGACTCAGATGTTTTCCAGGCTTAATCCTTCCCCGCGTTGCACCATAACGACATCATCACTTACTGAGTTTATAAGCCTGTAAACTTGATCAGACACAGTCTCACAGTCTGAACCAGTGTATAAAATTCGAAAAACTGTCGCTAGTTCCTCAGGCGTTCCATTGTGTCCTTTTTGCAATGAATCAGCAGTTATTGACTCTTCTAGATCTTCAGTCTCTTGCGAGAAAATAAGACTTCTTATATATAAAGCTGCTTGCATTAAAGGAGTTCATCACAATATTTTCTGCGCAGCTCAATCGCGCAGCAAGCGATATCCACTGTAAAGTTCAGAATTCGCCGCCGAAAGTGCATAATTGTCGGATAAGAGGGCACTCGCGCAAAATATATCGTATGTACTGACAATAAAGGTCGTGCATCCATATTTTACCTTTAAAAGTGATGGTGTTTTATTGGAGGAGTAGTTGTAGGAAGTGCTCGAATCGAATACATTGTGGACAGCCAATTTGAAAGTAAACTATTTCGTCCAGTAATGATGCAGCCGACTCCAAGTCAAATAAAATTCCAAAAAATCTTAACGTAGATATATCTGCTTCAAGTTCAAATGTGATCTACTTTTCAGATTTTAATTCCTAAAAATGTTGTTATACTTTTTGTGCCCCATCCCGAATTTCACGTAGTAAGACCAGAGTTATGGCCCCTGATAGTCAAATTGTACATAAAGGGTCTAAACATTTGTGTCGCATGTACCTCAAAATTATATGCGCTAATAGTCATGAAACCAAACAAGAATTAAATTCAGAATGCGAAGTTGTGCACCAGTGCTTTTATTTGAGGTTTCACTCAATAATAACAGATTTATGTCCCTTGACGTGGTCAAATATATACGTAAATGGGATGTGAAAGCTTGTGTAGCACGTATCTCAAAAAGTATTTGATCTAGAGGCTTGCAACCTTAAAGGAGCATTATTCCGCATGTGAGTAAGAATATTGGTTAAGGAACTGATAATAACATTGTGCAATTTGTTTTGTAAGAAAAAAAAATGTTATAAATTTTAGGTGGGTGGGGTAATGAAAAAATACTTTTGTGGGTGGAGTGAATATTTTTTAATTTTTCTTGA
Source organism: Mercenaria mercenaria (assembly GCF_021730395.1). Taxonomy (NCBI): domain Eukaryota; kingdom Metazoa; phylum Mollusca; class Bivalvia; order Venerida; family Veneridae; genus Mercenaria; species Mercenaria mercenaria. Next base: position 60,540 of record NW_026463234.1, on the reverse strand, counting down.
AAACAAGCACGGGTTGATATTATTTTTTTGGTTTAGATTTTTTTGTCTTAGTTCTAGCTTACATAATATAAAATTTGGAAAAAATCTGTCCGCTAGATTTTTCATATCATTAAGAAATACTTCGTGTTTTTCTCAGTTTTAGATACTTTCGACATCTGTCAAGAGTAATTTTTCTGAGTTAATATATCTATATGTTGACATTTTATGCATAGTTATAGTGGTGTTATTAATTCGGATGCATAAAAAGTAACATCAGAGTGAATTTTCGAATAAATAATTGTTTGCAGTAGTTTTATTATAACATGTATGTACTGTTTCTTCAGACAAAAATACCGATTTGGTGTTCTTAATAAACTTTGAATATTGAAAAAAGAAGCACGGGTACCTATTAGTTTTATTTTTTATTTTAACTTGTCATACATCAATCTATAAATATGCAAAGTTACAAAAAATTCTGTCCGCTAGAAATAATTGTGAAAAACATCTTTAAGACATTATTACTTGTATTTGTTTTCATTATGGCAGAATCATCAAGAAGATCCGTATGACTCAAAACGACACCTCCTTTGTTGCTCATTTTACATTTTTTCAACTTACCTCCAAATTCACTGAGAAGCCTCTCACACAGATTTTGTGGCTTGTAATCAGGACTAACAATTCCAGTAGCATCAACATACCTTTTATAGAGCGCTGTTAATTTTTCAGACCCTTTCTGTCCAATCAGAAACTTCTGTACATGATCTGTCACAATTGTATAAGCTTTCTACTGCAGACTGATTTCTGTCTTAACGTCCTTAGCTATTTTATAACGTTCATATTTCTTCATATATGTGTTACGGCATGAATTTGGCAACCAGGTTCTCATCTGATAACTTTGCCAAAAGTTTATGATCATTTAGGCCTATTGCTGCTTTCTTTAGATTAGCTGCACTAAGTTTGTAATCAAGACTCCCTAGTTTTTCTTCTTTTCTGTTTAGTTTTTTTCTGAAGTGGTTACAAAAGATATAAACATTATGAAAAACACCTGATGTACTACTACACTGATGATCCACTTCACTTCATGGAGTAGGCTTTTTACAATCTGAACCAACTAAATTATTGTTTTTATCTTTTTGTCTTATAACATTGGATTTTGGTACAGCTGTATATGATTTATAACAACGAGAATGATAACAAAGAGACTTGTCAAAATCATTTGGTAAATGTATTGAATTAAACTTCGAGTTTGTCCATTTATTTTGCCTGTTTTTGTCACATTCCTTTACTTTGGCCCACGTTTTCTTGTCAAAATAATTCAATGGCTCATCCCCAGTGTCAGTATTGCTTGTATGCAATATACAACCTGTTGGTGTTGAAGTCATTTCTACCTGAAATAAACAAGGATCAACTATATCAATATTCTTTACTTATTTTATTTGTCAACTTGTTTTATAAATTAGTTACAGAGAAACATGATATGACGTCGCATTGTGCGGGCTGGCAATTTTTGTCAGTTTCGAAATTATTTCTTTTAAGTACAGTACACATAAACAGACACAATTTTATGAGATTAAGATAGATATACAGGTCTAGACCAAAAAATATTTATCAATTCGGGGAAACTTTATTACAATACATCATACGAAGTCTGTAGTTTTTGCCGTTATCGATTCACACCATAGTTGGTCATATATATCTCAAAAGGAGCAGTATTCTAGCGCATAATTACACCGCAACAGCACATCTTGCACGTGGGATGTTCGAAATTTCTTTAATTTTTCAGCGTTTTAGAGACTTACGTCTAAATGACTCTAGTTTACTTTAAAAGCATTTGGCACTTTTTCATACAAGCAGTCTGTTGTAGGCATCGTCCTCTTCTGAAAGAAAACAATAAAAATCTTTTAAATGGGAAATAACAAGTGTCATCTCTATAAAAACTATGAAAATCAAATAAAAGACATGTTTTAGAGAGAACAATATTATTTCACATTTTCACATACTTATGTCAAATAAATTCACTTACCTTTACTTCATCTTTCTAAACTTGATACTGCTTTCACATTTACATATTTGTGCTGTCGTGAACGCAGAAAGCATTATGAATCGGTTCTGGTTCTTAGCACTCCATGTTCCTGAAAATAAGTTTTACTTCGATTATTTTTCATCTGCATATAGAATTTTCGACAGCGATATGTTTACATTTTAGGCAACTTCTTTTTTCTCTAAACAAAAATAACTTGTGAAAGCTGTAAAGTGACCAATGGTAAAAAAATAATTAACATAATTATAACTTTGTAATATATCATAGTAAATTACCAAACGTATTGTGCAGGAGGGAAAATTGTCGAAACGCTTGAAATAATGGAAATTTCAAAATTCTTCTTGCTGCTTCTTACAAATATCAAACGGTTACTTTCTCTACTTCAATCATTTTTCGGTGCCAGTTTGATAGAAATGAAAATGTCGAAATATTTCACGCCAAATGCGGGCGAAAGTTTTATATACAAGTGAACAATACTTTTGAATAAAAGACCTAGCTGGTTTACTTATCATCTTATTAAGAAAACTCTGTAACATTTGTATGATGATGTTTATTAAAACTTATGTACTCACAAACACGCATTGTTACACTTGTGCAACTTGTGATAAAGAGAGTAAAGCTAACATTTTTCACTCTATCTAGATCTCTGGATCCAAGCAATACTTCAACATATTGGACTAGTTTGCACTTTAACTTCTCCTGAAATAAAAGAAATTAATGATATTAAAAAATCGATTGTATACTCAAAAGTTTAGGTAGTAGCACTTAAAAATAATTAATTGCCCTTTACTTAAAAAGAATTCACACTTTTTAGGACATACAAAAGTGTTACCTGTGTAGAAAAATCGAAAACTATAACAGCATAATATACGAACTTACATGATAACGACATTACTTTAGTCAATTTTATGGACACAACTGTTATATATGAATCAAAGGATGTATTCATTTCACAACAGGAAACTAGATCTACCTGAAAATGTTGTTAAAAATGTTTATGAAGGGTTATGTCAAATTCGTTCCATATTTAGTTTCAAATCGCATCGGCTTAAAATCACAAGCTATGCTTTTGTCATATATTCTGCATTTATTCATGAAAGAAATAAACAATTTAATGCATTTCTACCCTCAAATGCATGTTATAGGGAGCCTATTTTAAGCTTATCAAGTTCATTCAAAGAAAAAATATATTGATATGACCACTCATTTTCTTAGTTGAAACATTTTCTAAACAGTGGGATAGGATTCAATAGAATATTTTCAATTTTTTTTGTTTACAAATTTCTGCCTTTTACAATGAAGGCATTTTCTCTGATAAGCAGATCTGCATCTGTATAGAAATTCGTTTAAAAATGAATATTCACTAATCTTTAGACTAAAAACATCATATCACAATTACCTTTCAATATTTTACTTGAAAATAAACCTTCCTCTGTCTTGACTAAAGGGACGTCTGCTGTCTGACTGCAAATGGCGTTTTCAATCAAAGGAGAACAACTCTTCTATTACTTGTTGATAATTTCACTGCTTTGCAACCGTATATTATTTTCAGTTATTTTTTTCTGTTTTCTCTTTTTTTAAAAAGAAGTTTTGATGTTGACAGAACATTTTTTGACTGAATAAAAGGGTTATTGTTATAAATGTGTTGTCCTATTTCTTAATAGAAGGAAATCTTTATTATATTTTTATCTGGTGTACGTCTAAGTGCAATTACAGTTTAAGCGTACATTTATATGCTATGTTAGTTGATACCAATGTCTTCAACATGAATGGTAAATGCTTACATCATTGATTTACATAGATATTTGTATAAAACAGTTTGCTTTCGTAGCTTACATTTAAATCGATAAATTTCAAAGAAAAATATGACTTCTGTGAAATAGAGTATACGTAAAACTTTCACTACTTTCAACTATGTTTCTGAGATATTTTATAAAAACTATACAAAACTGTATAGTAGAAGGGTGAAATATTCTGATAAAAAATGATAAAAATACATTTTTAGTGAACAACTGTAAATGTTGACAGACAATTGTTTGGCAAAAAACAAACATGAAAAAAAACGCCATTTTTGCCTCATTTTATTCAATATTTCCTTAGTTGTTGTATAAAATACAAATAAAATGTTATTAATCATTAGATTTGTTTGTTTTCTGAAAAGAAAAACCATCAAAACATAAAAAAATACAAATTTCAAAAGCAGAAACATCCTAAGTAAAGATGCATAGAAAATAGAAAATTGCAGCGGCCATATTGGCCGCCATCTTAAATTTTCGACTATACCACCCGCTTTGACAACTAAGAAATGGATTTCCTAAAACTACATATAATTGACTTTCAAATACAATAACAAATTTGCTTGGGCTCAAAAAAAGTAAATAAAAGTGCCTTATCTCTTGGACTATATGGTTCATCAAAAATGGACGTCAATAGTCGTGTTTAAAGGTTTGTAGAGAAAAAAGTTACAGAAATATCAAAAAAGTAAAATACACATTCTATGAGGAATATGCTGAATTTTATATTAAACAAAATTTCAAAACGGAACCTAACAACTTCAAATTAGGCGCATTCTACCATTTAAAAGTATTCCGGATAAGTGACATTATGCCGTCACTACGGTCAGTCTACTTTAAGACTTCGGTAAACAGATATGACGTGCCTTATATGGACGGTTACAAGAACTCCTAAGACTATATGTTAGCACAACCATGTTGTATGTTTTTGTTTGGATGTTTGAATAAATGTGATACATATGAAAATGATTAAACCTAACCATTGACACTCGAGGTTTGCACGTGTGCAAATATAAGCTTTCTCGTACTTGTAAAATAAACGTCACGACATTGCCATTTGTGTATGTAACAATGAACTGAAGTAACATAAATCATAAGTATTACCCGACATGCTCGCTGGATGGACTAGCTGTTACTGTGGAACTTTGTATCTGTATGCCTGTATTAGTTTCTGTATGGCTGCTATTTAGGGTTGTTTCTGTCTCGTGGTGCTCCACTATTATGTCGTATTCATGGACTTCATGTGACATGGTCCCATTTCTATTCAAGCTAACGCCACTATAGGAGTTATTAGACAAGTCTGTATTGGTACCATGATGCATTCCATGAGTAACTGTAATATGAAACAAGATTTAGCTTACCAAAAAGTTCCTTCTAGCGTATATTAAATATTCTTTTTAGGGATCTTTAATAAAACAACTATGTGTTTTGCTAGTTTACGTGCATTCTTATCTATTTATTATAAGAATACTTAAAGTCATTTCACACAAACATTTTTTTTTTAACTTAGAATAATAAACAAACACCTTTAGATGAGCGATTCTACCTAAATATTATCAGCGGACAATGAATAATAAATACCATCACTCTGTCAATATTTCGGGAACCAATGACGACAGCTGTCCTAGTGGCACAGATCAGAATTTGGACGTATGTTTGCATATTTCTAATTAGCAATACAATGGCAGAAAAGTTCTGCCAAATGCCAGTAATTGCATTGCATGAATGGATATTTACAGGTCCATAACGACTAAACCAGGAGAAAAAGGGCTTTTATATAAGTCGGCACCAACAAACTAATGGATTTGAAAAAAAAGTGCGAATAAAAAGTTCACAATTTGAAAATTACAAAACAATTAATGAAAAGGCATGAAATTACAAAGTTCGAAATATGTATAGCTCAGTAAAGTGAAGAAATGCATTATACAGTTCTTGATAAAAACAAGGGAAGTAATTGAAATGTTGCAATCCGGTGACGGTACGTATCGTGCAACAGCATTCACAGACAAGTGAAAAATCTCGAATAACTTTATTAGTACAGTCTGTTTTGTTGGTAATACTTAAAATGTCAAAATAATAAATTTGGTATGAAATAAAATTGCAAAAAGAACCTCTGGAAGCAGCAAAGAATGCAACCAAGAGGAATAATAGTAGACTTTTGGGCGGGAGTCTATTTTTAGATGATGAATATTCATTTTGTTAATCTCGATTCTACAATATAACATGTAAGATTTAGGAGTTAGATAGCCCTTGTTTAAACTAAATTATTGTTTTTTGTAGGTCTGTTTATTACGTAGTTGTATTTCACTAAAGATTGACTTAAAGATGCGTAAAAACACATTGGCAAAGAGGTTATTTGTAATGAATATGCATGAGTACAAAATGGCGGCGCCCTACTTGAATTCGGATACCTTTGATGATATCCTTGTATCTATTACCTACTCAGTCAAGTGTGACATGTTCACCACAAGTGTTCCTTCTCATGAGAAGGAATAATAACACAGTCACTCTAAATGTATGTTTCCTTGTAAATAATAATCTTTTTTGTCAAAACCAAAGGGGTAACTTTCAGCGCCGTAGAACTGTATACATTCAATAATTATATAGTTTTGGAAAAGATTTTACGTCTAAAAACTATAGATTGATAAATTTTGTTTTCCTTATAATCTTTTTTTTTCATAACCAAAGAGGTAACTTTCAGCACAATATTACTAAATACATTCAATAGTTAAACAGTTTAGGAAAGATTCACTCAAATCTACGTCTACAAAATATAAATTAATTTTCACTGAAGAGTCTATGATAGTATATTTAGTTTATAGAAAATGTTTCACCTTTAAAACTCACACAGCATTTAGCTTTCTAAATCAAAACGACTTACTTTGGTTAAAGCAACATTTGAGCAAGAATGGGTAGGTATATATTATTAAAATGCGAATTAAGTCTACGTGGACTGTGAACACCTAAGACTATCGATTTTTCAAGGGGACCGTCTCAACATAATAATTTCAATTTATGTTTGGTAGGAAAACATTCCTATAATGATGATAAGGTCTGGCTTATTATGTCACCGAACAGGATAAGATTTGGATGTGCCTTTCCGTCCGTCTGTTTACCACTGAAATGTTGTTATACATATCGCAAAAAGTCATAACACTTTTCTGAAATGTTCTTTGATATTATAAGTTGAGCATCTGCGTCAAAGTTGAAAAGATGAGCTAATCTGATCGCAATGTATCCGTATCCTTTGTTGTTATTATACACCTGAGGGGACGTATTTTGGGATACAACAGGTGTTCATCTGTCTGTCTGTCTGTCTGTGTGTCCGTCTGTCCGTTAGCATTTTCGTACCGACTCCGCTCTGTAACTCGTGAACCCTTATAGGATTTTAAACAAACTTGACAAACGTTCTCCACATCAAGAAGACGTGTAGAGCGCCTGTATCAGGTGGCTCGCTTCAAGGACAAGGTCAAACTTAGGTGTCAAGGTCACATGACTTTGTTTTGTGTCCGCTCTGTAACTCTTGATCTGTTTGAGGGGTTTTAAAGAAACATTGCACAATGTCCACCACATCGAGACGACGTGCAGAGCGCATGTTTTGGATGGTTAATGACACACTTAGGGGTCAAAGGTAATATAATTTTGATTCGAGTGCGATATGTAACTTTTGAACTGCTTGAAGGATTTTAAAGAAACATGACACGTTCACTACATTATGACGACGTGCAGAGCGCATGACTCGATTTAATACTTTTGGCGATATGTTTAGCATAACCTCTCTCTAATGGACAGAAACATGGAACAAGAGTTGTCCGTAAGACAGCGCGCTCGACTTTCCTCAGTGTTTGAATCTGAATAAGAGCTTTGCCAGTAAAAAAATTCCAAGTTAAAACGGGACATAACTCTGTCAAAATTCAAATCAGAGTAATGGATGTTGTTTCTCCGCGTGTAGACTTTGATAGTAAAAAGGTATTTAAGTATCAAGTCAAAAGCTTTAATAGCAATAGAGATATTTGACTTTATCAAAAAAATAAAAAAATAAAAACTCTAAGTAAAAAGGGTGCATAATTCTGTCAGAACTCAAACAAAATTATGGGGATTGTTTTTCCTGGTGTAGACTTCGATAGTAAATAACCATTTTAAGTTTCAAGTCTATAGTTTTGACAGTAACAGAGATATTTGACTTTATCAAGAACTTAAAAATTCTTAGGACACAGATGCCCCCACTACATGACAAAGGACACAGATCAACTTTGGGAAAACAATATGTTGCTATTTAAAAATAATGCAAAAAATAATCCTAAATAAAATTCAAGTCCAGACAAAAATCCTTACCTGAGGTAGAGATAGGTCAAAATACACCTCAAAATTGGATGTAACATGCATGTTGTACCACAGAAAAGTGGTCTGGAATCTTCCCCTAAGACTAGTTTGCTCCGGACAAAGTCATTCTTGAATCTGGCATTTGACTTCTAAGTGTGACCTTGACATTAGACCTAGGGACCTGGTTCGTGCACACAACAATCCGTTTATAGTAGTGAACATTTATCCCAAGTTACATCAAAATCCCTACATGAATTAACAAGAAATGTTCCAGACAAAGTCATTCTTGTATTTGACCTTTGGCCTCTATGTGTGACCTTGACCTTCGACCTAGGGACCAGGTTCTTGTACATGCCACTCCGTCTCATAGTGGTGAACATTTGTGCCAAGTAATATCCAAATCCTGTTTTGCATGAAAAGGTTATACACCGGACAGGAAAAATGTCTCATTGACCTTTGATCTTCCATTGTGACCTTGACCTTTGAGCTAGTGTTCTGGGTGGTGTGCATGACACGTCCTCTCATCATGGGAAACATTTATGCCAAATAATATTAAAATCCTTTGATAAATAACAGAGTTCTGGACCGGACAGGAAAAAAATCTATTGACCTTTGACCTCCAATTGTGACCTTGACCTTTGAGCTAGGGGTCCGGGTTTTGCGCATGATACATCGTCTCATCATGAGAAACATTTGTGCAAAGTAATATTAAAATCCCTTCAGGGATGGTAGTTATGGTCCGGACAGGAAAAAAAACTGTTGACCTTTGACTTCCAATTCTGACCTTGACGTTTGAGCCAGGGGTTGAGGATTTCCGCATGATACGTCGTCTTATCATGGGGAACATTTGTGCCAAGTGATATTAAAATCCCTTAATGAATGACAGAGTTATGGACCGGACACGAAAAAAACCCTGTTTACCTTTGACCTCCAATTGTGACCTTGACCTTTAAGCTAAGGGTCCGGGGTTTGCTCATGACACGTCGTCTCATCACGGGAAACATTTGTGCCAAGTAATATTAAAATCCGGACACGAAACTGTGGACGGACGGAAAGACGGAAGGACGGAATGACGGAATGACGGACGGAAAAGCGCATTTCTATAGTCCCCGAAACTGGTTTTCATCCAGTAGGAGAGTAATAAACAATTAAAGTCATTACACTAACTTAGAATGCTCATTGAAAATACCTATGTACGTACGTAATGCAATTTGGTTGTTCTAGAAATAACATTAAATTTTATTTCCAAAATTGAAAGTGGTTATAAATACACAAACTGACTCTTCATATCCGCATTGTAAAAACTATAATTTTAACAATATGTACATGCACTAAAAGATGTATGTCTCGGAACTATGACTGACATAAAGTGAACTATGTTTAAGACACAGACCGGTGCAATGATGATTATACTAGCAAAATGATCAAAACCATTATAATTATATTGTATCACTGAAAGAACTGCACCCATGTCGCATCTAATAAAGCACAAGATATATCTATTCATAACTGGTTGTTGCTGCGGGTATATTACAAAACATAAAAAGTTTAAGCCCCGAAACATGAAACTAACATTCATACTATGACAACGCTAAGCAGTTAGAAACACAACTACTCCCAACAATTGACCCGTCCGCTTAGCTCAGTAGGCAGAGCGTTGGTGTACGGGACGCGGGGTCGTGAGTTCGATCCTCGGGCGGGGCCAATGTTCTCCGTGACTATTTGATCAACGACATTGTGTCTGAAATCATTAGTCCTCCACCTCTGATTCATGTGGGGAAGTTGGCAGTTACTTGCGGGGAACAGGTTTGTACTGGTACAGAATCCAGGAACACTGGTTAGGTTAACTGCCCGCCGTTACATGACTGAAATACTGTTGAAAACGGCGTTAAACCCAAAACAAACAAACAAACAAACTCCCAACAATTACTTTATTTCTGCAGAAGCGTAGCAGGCATGAGCTCATGTATCGACAACACACTTTCTATAATAGCTTACAGGGGAATGCTTTTCTGAATACAATCGTACTTACACTTCACATCATTCTCTGTGTATTAGTCAGTAAATATAACGTATTACTACTGCTACTAATTAGATCATTTAGTTTACAAGGAAATATACTTAATTTTACAGGTATCTTTAGTTGTAAGCAAGAGCTCCGCAAAGCGGGACAATATACACCCGAATATCTAGATCAGCGGGAGAGGAGGTAAAAATTAACGACTTTTTTCTTGTGTGTTGGAAGGGGAGGATGTAATGTGGCGGCGGGTCGGGGTTGAAGGGCTTTGTGCGGCGGCGATGATGGAATACTAAGACATAAGAAACTAAATGCTTAAAGTGATTTTTCGCGGGCAAGTGATAATGAGTGAGTGGGGGCTGAATACTACACTTGGATTGTTGTACTTCTCAAATTGTCCCATTGCCACTGTATAGGACTAAATTATTATAACGGGGAGAAAATGTGTAGGCGGCCGGCTAGCTCGGGCGGCAAATTATAGGAACGGTATTACGAGACAACTGGTTAGAGATCCGGTTTGACTACATATTTTTCTCACCCTGTGACATTTCGATCCCAACATGGGACCGTGACAGTATAACATCCGAGATTATGTTCACCTTGATCTCTGTCCCATTAGAAACTCGAGGACGAATTTCATATAGCGTAAGAGTATATCACTGTACAGGACTTTTAAAATTATTAAAACGGGAAGAAAATGTGTAAGTGACCGGCTAGTTCAGTCGGTAGAGTAACGGTATTCCGGTGCGCCGGGTCCCGGTATGGCTGCACATTTTACTCACCTTGTGACACCATCACCACCCCACTACATTCCACTGAATACTTTTAAAGTTGTACTCTGGACATAAAGTAAAAAAGACACATTTGATTTTTCTATGTCCTTAACCTTTGACCTACTGACCTGATTCATGTGCAGTGCACATTGTCTCCTTGCCACCTACATATGCGCCATTAATTGAAGTCAATACATTGAACGGTTATCAAGAAATTCTTCAGACACAAAATATGACAGACAAGTTGGACCTTTGGGCTCCATTTGTGACCTTGACCTTCGTCCTAACTATCCAATTCTTGCGCTCTACACATTGTCTTATCCCGCCTACTTTTTTGTCAAGTTTAAAGTCAACACCTTGAATAGTTAGTAAGTTCGTAGTGTCATCCGGGCACGAAACATGGTGACAAATTTTACCTTTGACATCCATTTGTGATCATAACCTTTGACAGTCGGATTTGTTCATGCACATCGCCTTATCACCACTTACACATGTGCCAAATTTATTCTTACTTCCTTAAGGAGGTAGGTTACCTTGTTACAAGGGTAAATTCAAATTAGCTGAACCGCAGCATTCTTTTGTATTTCGTGTAATATGAAGTTTTAACTGCTACAATCTCAATTTCGTTTGTCTCTGTCCCTTAAAGTTCAATTTTTATCCAGGTTTAAAGAACATGATCCTCCAAAGGTATTTCATATTGAAAGAAGAAGGAAAATACGGATATTTAACACTTTTCAGTGTATTTTAGTTTCATTGATATCCGTAGAAGTCTGCATAATTGATAATGTTACTAATATGCACGTAAGCTTTCTAATATAAGCTTAAAATGTATATGTCGCGGGGCTCGTGTTTCCATGGTAACGCATTTTCTCTCATTTTTAAACAACTATGTATAAAAATAGGGTTTTTCGACGGCTTCAGTGCCATTCTGTTAATGACCAACATGGAATATTTGGGTAATATCATTAGCAAAATACCAAGCACTTTACATGGTACCCTATTTTTCTTAATGTTTAAAGTAACCATGGCAACAGAGATGTTTAAAATAGCTTATATCTTGCTTTTTGTCGTAATTTCTTATAGAAAGTATTGAATAAGATTATCTTTCTAGTTGATGTAGCATTAAAACATATTATTTCTAACGTAAGTCATATTTTCGTGTTATTTGCATTTATTCAAATAAATTTCACAGCTTAGAATACTTACAGCAGTATCCCTCGTTTGGAATTTTTCATGGAAAAATCGTTCAGCATGCTGCTATTATTCTCATGGATATTGTTCAAATGAAAATAAAAAGCCGAAGCTGTGTTTCTTAAATAAACCAGTGTCAACGCTTTTAAATTTTACATTTAGATACATAGGTCACGGGCTTCGTTTCCATGGTAACATCAATTCAATTCAAGAAATCACAATTTTCTACTGAAATTTGAACAATTTTAGATCTTAGTTTTAGTACATAAGTAGCAAATTATCAACGGAACCTGAAAAATAGGTATTACAAATCAAACTGCTATATATTTTATTTGAAAATGGCCGTAACAAGTAACCTTTCACCTAACTATATTCCAAATAACATTGTTTATCATCATCCATTTTCTTATATTCCGCATAACATTTCAATATAACCACATAAAAGAAGCAAAATATTGAATATTATTCAGAGCAAAAGACTCATAAAAAATATTTCAGCAAATAATGGTTATTCGGAAACAGTTAAAATAAAGAAAATGCACAGAATTACATACTTTCAAGATAAAAGCTATTAATTTTGCGCGGTAACTGACACGTAACGTCATGACGCCAATGACGTCATTTTAAGGCAACATTGTTTTGAAGCGTTTCTGCGGCAATTTATTCACTATTTCTGCATTATTAAACCATAAAGCATCAGATCGAAGACAGGTTCATGATTTGTTTTCAGAAGAATGAATATACAAACACATTTAGTTTGTCGTAAACATCGTCGTAAATCGTCATGTTAGCTTCCGGTTGGACATGCGCACATACAAATATAAAGGTAACCTACCTCCTTAAACTGTCACACTGTTTCATCGCCAGCTACCTATATGCCAAGTTTAAAGTCAATGCCTTCAATAGCTAGTAAGTTATCAATCGGACACGACATATAGGGACAAATTTGACCTTTGTGTTCCATTTGTAACATTTACCTTTGACCCATTGACCTGGGTAATGCGCTCTGCATATTGTCTCCTACCTACATGCCAAGTTTAAAGTCAATAACTTGATTTTTGAGATATGCTTTGGACACGAATTATTACGGACAGATAGACGCTCGAGTCATTACATAATACGCGCATATAATTATCCAGAACATATACATAAACTGATAATAAACATGTAACAAGCTGAAACCATAAGATTATGGACATCAGGGCCCAGTTGTTTGAAACTATAACAGGCGAGGCGTTTAAGCTAACGGTTGATTAACTTTTAGGATTATTTTTTGGCATTTCAGAAAACTTTGAAAAACAAATGTGTAAGGTAAGAATTATGAACACTGAAAAATCTTTGCAATAAAATCAAAATATCATACTAGTGTTTCTCATCAAGTCTAGAGTTTTGAATCAAAATTCAACAGGCAGTTAAAGTTTCAAACAACCGGGTCCTGAGCATAATGTTGAATATTAAACCTTAGTAAAGAGAAATCACCTTGATACACGTCTCTGTAAAACACCTTCCAGGTAATGTATATTGGTATCCCTCCTAAAACTGGAATACTCCCCAAAATAGTCATACCTATCCTTTTGTAAATTTCAGAATCTCCGCCTGCAATGACAGGAAAATGTTTTGATATACAGAGTATATTTATGCTTGTGGGATGACATGACATCATAGAAAGTTCTGCAAACATACTTCGCTAGATGAATAATTTATGCATAAACTGTTTTGGCTTCCAACATACTTTTGGATAAATTTGCCTAGAAAACATAGTGCAAGTATATGTACATTTCTGCAACAAATGAACTTGAGATTGTAAACAAACTAAAACAAAGATGCAATATCTATTTCAAGAGTGCTTCAATTCAAAATTATTTTCGACGACGTCGGATTTGTTTCCAGATGCAGATAAATAGCGCCCAAAATAATGCGGGATATAAGTGTTAACTGTTCCATGAACATCTATGATAATATTGTTTTACTTTCCCGGTTGACTTAAGAAAAATGCCCAAAAACTTAGATTAAAAATGTTTTTAGAATATATATTGCTTACATATAAAGTACTTAAAGCGCTAAACATAATCACATGCAGTCGATTAAACGCCTGATCAGAGGCCAAAAAGTGCCACAGTCATTTAATGTAAAAGTTGCCCTTTTTCGACCACCGCGTTCTAATCCTTTAAAGTTATAATATTGATTTGATACGGAAAATGCTTAATTATGGTTTCGTTTTTGATGGACTGATGAACTTTTTTCATCACGCAGGACTGATAAATGAAACATATAAAGAAATGAGTGATGTGTATAACATAGCGAATTAACAGTAAATTAACAGTAATCGATTCTTTAGTTTCAATAACCTGCATCAGAATTTGGGGTTGGTTCCCTTAACAGCCAAATGTAACTTGCAGTAAAACAATGTACTATACCTGATGCTCTGCTGCGTATGCTATGTATCTTGCATTGAAGAAAACACATAATTCCGAGTTGTACAAGTAATAACGTGATCAGTATTACAAGGACGATGATAAGCATAAGGTTTAATGCTGGTTTGTCATCCTTAGACTCACCATATGAAGGTGTGCTTTTAACTGAAAGGATATTAATACCCTATTCAACGTTTTGGACATTAATCATGTAGAAATTTGTCAAGATGTTGTGCTGTGCTTCTGCAAATTTCGGTTTAGATACAGATACCCTGTGAATACGAGTTATATGTTTTGTTTTATAAAGTTCCTTAGTTAAAAATGCAAGTAATACCGTAAGGAATGTGTATGTTTATCATTGTATACAAACAAACGTTCTATTTTTAAAAAAGTTGGGACTGTTCGGAATTAGCCCCCTTATTGTTCGGAATAACCCCCACTGTTCGGAAATACCCGTCCAATAGGTAGGCCTAATATATTCAATACACTGTACTGACAATATCTATATATGTATTTATTTTATGTTTTCCAGTGAATTATAGAGTTTTCTCAGTGAAATAAAAGTGATAATCCACAATTTTGAAACAGTAGATTATCATTTTTATTTTTCACTGTTTTTGCCGAACTAGTTCCGGTCCTCCGTCGCGATTAAAGTCAAATTGTATACCGAGCATTATAAATTCCGGGGACCATAATGACAATGACGTCGTTAAAATGACGTCATTTGCGTTATGCTTTCTGTTGATCTTTCCCGCGATTTTCGACATTTTATAAATTACGCGACAAAAGAAGAGTTTTTCACATAGAATAAAAAGAAAATTTGTTTGTTTCAGTGAAATATCAATTTTATTTCACTCGTGAGCACCAAAAGAAGTCATTTTCACTCGTGGCTACGCCACTCGTGAAAATATCAGTTTTTGATGCTCACTTGTGAAATAAAATTGATATTTCACTGAAACAAACAAATATCCTCTATATAGTTCGGTATTATACAAGCTAAATCAGCTGGAATTACTTTATAAACAAGTTGTTTTTTAATGACAATATAAGTGGGTATTTCCGAACATTCAACATTATTGCTTAACTGTTCGGAAATACTCACATCCGCTCTATGTTTTAAATCAAACAGTATTCAAAGTATTTATATAAAGTTATTAAATCGTGTTCTGTTTTCTTGTTCTCATAGGATGACATGAGTAATAGCATAACATGGTTGTATAAGTTTGCGCAGGAAGTGTACCTTTTTTATTAAATAGGTTACGTATTTTAAACTCAAACTTCAGAAAGTATATTTGTTTGCATATAACATTCTTAACAAGTCTTTGTGTATACACTTTACATGTCTTCCATGGTGTCAGTACCCTTATTGATATGTTCTGCCTGTACTTTTTTGCATGATAAATATGCACAGCTGAATAGTTTAACAGCTGCTGTTACTATACTTATATGGGTTATCTAATCACTACGACAAATTTTATATATCCTTATACATGGTGCAATGTGCAGTGTTATAACAGTTCAAAATGTCTTAGAACCTGTGTTTAACTTAACAGTATTTGCATTCAAACGGAAATTTGTCTGTATCGCCCAATAATTCATCTGCTACACATTTAAGGTGAAATCTACGCCCACAATTGGTGCATGTACGGTTTTTCACATGCGTACCAGTTACGTGGACCTTGTGGTGCAGGGTTGTCTTTGGCACCCAAACTTTGCTTGCAACTCTTGACAAGCTCATGCTATTGCTACATGAGTCGCCGCCTCCTCCACCAGAGTCAGATCATATTGCACATGTTTAAAACGAGCCAACATGAATGAAAACAAGTTGTAATCATTTTACAAAGTAGTAGATCTAGTATATATTTATTTATTTATCTATTTTATTTATTTATTTATTTATTTATAATCTAGCTCCAGTTATTTGCTTCAAATATAGCTAGTATAAGTATTTATATATACTTATTTTGGATAAACTGTTCCTCATATATTGACTGTTTGGAATTAGAAATACATTACTTGACAAGTGTGTCTAATTCCGAACAGTCAGTTTAACCTTCAACGTTTTTCATAATGGGAAATACAGTGAATTCCCTTCCCACGGGACACTTGTGATGTAAGAATTCCACCAAAACATTGTCAACGGTAAAAACCAATACTTTTAGATCCTTACGTATTACTTACATCGAAATGCAAAAACCGGTAAGAACGACTTACATGCAAGCTGTCGTATAAATTCTAGTTTATTATATTGAAAATATGCGCGACAAAACTTTGCATTCATTGCATTAGGGTATGGAATGTGTTGATATCACTTATGTGACCTCATGGATTAGATTATTGCTTTTCAAGAATACAAAAATGTCAATGGAAAAATGTGTTCGGAATTATCCCCCTGTTCGGGATTACCCAAATCCGCTCTACGCAGTTTATGTCTGGATATTCCGTATAGTCAGTTTTGTGACTGGGTAATATTGTACAGTCAGTTTTGTGACTGGGTTATATCCTAATGTCAGTGCTGATGTAGTCAGTTTTGTAGTTTTGTGTGATCTGTAGAATATTAAGAGCAAACAAGATACACTTTCAAAAAGAGCTTTAAAATAACAAAAACGGTCAAACACAGACGTGTGTAACTACTAAAGTATTATACATGTCTTGAATGGCTCTCCGGTCAATAGTTGAACAATTTTGACTACTGGCCGGCAGCCATATTACAGGGCATTAGATATTAATTTTGAATATTTTGTCTTTTTAGCCAGGTAAATATGTGTTGAATATAGACCAGTCATAAAGCACACATTATGGACAGGCGATTGATATCAAGGGCCATGTAAAATTTCCTTTTTTGAATTCAAATCAAAGGAACCATAAAGCCTAACATAGCTGCAGGTCTAATCTTTAAGTTTGGTTTAACATATTTGTTTATAAAGTGGCCTGGTAATCAACATGAACGGGACGTTCCATGATTTTATTAATGAAAAATTTCGTTGTGTAGTTTAGAAACACTTGTATTCCAAAAATATAAAATATTGTTTTAATTTGAATACCTAGACACAACTATGTATTATTTAATATGCATACATATGTGTGAGACGGAAGGAAAAGGCCGTATGTGTATTATATCATGGTAATGTAATAACACTTTATATGAACTTATGTATTATGTTATGTGCTTCCGAGAAATCTACCGTTACCTATTATCTTTTATGTATGTTTTATGAAAACATTTTTCCATTTAAAAATGATGTTTAAGACGTATAAAAATTAACCTACCTTTGTCCTTGACTTTATAACGTCTTCCAGTAGAATGTATTGTAGAGGGCCTATTTGGTGCATCGTTGTGCTTAACGATAACATAAATGTAATATTCATCTCCATCATCGAAAACATCAAAAACTACAGTGTTGTTGAAATGTGATGCTGTGCAACTTGGCGTTTCTGTACAATCAAAAATTACTGTGCTTTCATTCTTTTTTGATGTAAATGGCTCTGACTCTACAGTCGTGTTATACTGCAAATTGTAAGAAAATTATCAAATTATCTTAATACATTTGTGATGATTTATTCTTTTTAAACCTAGTTAGAAGCATTTAAAAAGTGATAATTAAAATCTTCAAATGCCTATAATTCAATACCTTTTTAGTCAGTAACCATTCATGTTTAAGGTGGCGGCTATAAAGGATAAAGTAGAAAAATTAAAACGACCTTGAAAACGATCTTACAGACCGTATTTGTTAAAATTACAATAAGCAGTTTGTGCCATTTTTTTGGCTTCTATATCTGGCTGCCCCGTAAAGGGAATCATTTATTTTATGTTTTCCAGTGTATTATAGAGTTTTCTCAGTGAAATAAAAGTGATAATCCACAGTTTTGAAACAGTAGATTATCATTTTTATTTTTCACTGTTTTTGCCGAACAAGTTCCCGTCCTCCGTCGCGATTAGAGTCAAATTGTATACCGAGCGTTATGAACACCGGGGACCATAATGACGATGACGTCATTTTATTTGTGTTATGCTTTCTGCTGACCTTTCCCGCGATTTTCGACATTTTATAAATTACGCAATAAAAGTAGAGTTTTACACATGAAATAAAAAAAAATTTGTTTGTGTCAGTGAAATATCAGTTTTATTTCACAAGTGAGCATCAAAAACAGATATTTTCACGAGTGGCGTAGCCACGAGTGAAAATGACATTTTTTGGTGCTCACGAGTTAAATAAAATTGATATTTCACTAAACCAAACAAATATCCTCTATATATTCTTGCACACCGGACCGGCGTTTCCGGTTATTACCCATGCCGGCAAAACCCATCTGGCACCCCCATGCCAGATTACTCTCGTGCTGTTAATGACAACCAGTGGTTCATGCACTGATAATATATTGTTTATGTAAAAATACGAAAAAAGCAGGTACCTTGATAGTTTCTCTCCGTTCCGTATAGTATCTTTCTCGATACAAATTACGTTAGTTTTCCGTAAGAACATAACGCTACGCTGCAAATGATAAACTGAAGAAGACCTTTGTTATTGTGCATAACGCAAAACGTTATGACGTCACGTCTGCTTACGGACATTAATTTCCCGCGCTTTGTGTTCATTCTCTACTATAAAAATGAGTGCTAAATACGGTATGCAAGAAAAACAATGTGCCAGAATAAAATGCTCACATGTATACGATATGCGAAAAAATATCATTCATGTGTTTACGAATCGGAAAGAAATATCCGTCCCTCGGCCACCTGCGCATGGGCGGTAATTCGGCAAGCCACATTACCGCCCAATGCGCAGGTGCCCTCGGGACGGATATTTCTATCCCATTCGTAAATACATGACAGATATTATTAAACCAGCCCGTGAAGAGTTCATTCAAGGCTTCTTTTGACCACATTTGGTAAAGATACATAGAACAGTTAATGAAAAGATTATTGTTTAAAGGTTTTCAATTTTAATCCAGGAGACCAATAAAGGGGTTCAACTTGAAGCGATTTAATAAAACAAGTTGTATAAGTTGTATAAGGTACATGCATATGCAATGATGCTTCTGATAAAGATTGTGAAAATTGTTAGAGCATTTCATGAGAAGAGATATTTCAAAGGCGTTTTTATTGGTAGCTCTTGTGGCATTTTAAACGGAGATCAAGCGGTTTTGAGACTTTCAGACAGATTTTGTTGTCTTAGGATGGACGTGCATAAACATTTGGTTAAAATCCATCAAGACATTCATGAGATAAAGAATTTAAAAGAAAAAAGCTGATAGAAAATAAGGATATCCCGCCTCAAATGTACCGTATAAGGCAAATTCAAGTATAATCCTAAAGAAATTGTTTACGAATACGTTTGATTTTTGATTGAACGTTATAAAATTTAAGATATTAAAAGGCTGTTTAAATTCTTTTTAATTAACAATATTGAATGATTACCTTAGATATGTACCATTCAAATGTTAGGTCTTCAATTTCATTTGGATAGACACATCCGGTTGTTACTGTTAATCGATCTTCAGCAGTTGTATCCATTTTTAAAGTCTCATTGGTTGGATATACTAAAATTATAAGACAAGCTAGTCATCTTTTTTTTTTAAAGTATCGATTGAAGGTGTACTATTGTAACAAATTATTCGACTGTGTCGTTTTTAAAATGATTTAAAACTTGATTGTTGTTGTTTTCTACACATAACTTGCATTATACTACCTGCATTCGACGTATAACATATATCAATTCAAACATCAAAAACAATTTGAATATGTGTTTCAGCTCTTACAAATATTTAAAGGGTATGAAAAAAATTCGTTCCTACTAAGCAAACAGCAATTTTATTTTATTGAAATTCGAAACTTTAAGGTCCTTCGATCATGTATTACTAATTAGGTTTTAGTTATGTACAAGATCACACACTGTATCGATATGTGGCTCGTTGATTCGTTGACAGTTTCTTATGTTTTGATGCAAAAAGAATTATTTTTCTAAGCGATTATAAACTTTATATTCTCTCAAGAAATGTAAAAAAGCAACATCTATTTATGGCAAATATTTTATTCCGGCAATATCTTTTCAAAAGGGTTGATGCATATTTACCATTCTTTTAAATGCGATCCATTATGGGTGTTTCTTTGTGATATATGACATTTGTTACATATGTACAGGGAGCTCGTGTAGAGATACATGTAAATTCAGAATCCATACCATGTATGTACAAAAATCAAATGTTAAAGTCGGTTCAAATAAATATGAAAATGAAATGAAATTTCCAAACTTAAATCAAAATAGTTATCGACTTTTATTTATGTCCAAAAAATGCCTTTCCAAAAGTCTAATGTTGTGGCAACAACGCCACAAGACGGAGCCGTCGAAAATATACCTACATCAGACTGCGACACAGGCAGTATCATGTGATTTCAACTCGTCAACGTTTCATTCACGTCAACGTCACATACAAAAGAATTTTGCAACGTTAAAAACAGTTATTTTTCTATATATAATTGAACATCTTGGTCAATATATAGATTATTTAATATTATCGACGCCTGCGTGACTGGGTAATATTCGCTGTGTATTTATTTAATGTGTCCACTAAGTGTCTCCTTGAATAGCAATTAAGCTTGCATAGACCTCTAAAATGTGCCGATGCACAAAGCAGGTTTCTTTACGATCGGCTGTAACAATAGAAATAAACATGTATAAGGAAGACACTGTGACTATTTAAAGTGACAGATTACCGCGAATGTCTTTTCAATAATGTGTCGTTGAAAGCAAGTTCTCTTCAGGGAAAACTCACCACGCAAATCAAAATAATTGAAAGTGAAAGTGTTCGCTCCTTACAAAAAATAAAGAACAGTAATGTTGTCATTCTCCCTTGGTGGCAATATTTCGTAGCGAATGGAAATGATCTGAATGTTTTGTTAAACGGTCATCCAAGGAACAATCATGAAAACTGGTTTTGATATCAGACCCGCAGTCTATGACAAGAAGATTGTAAACATTTTCAATCATATAAGCAAAATCTGCCAAATTCTACGTTGGCCATGATTTTTTTAATGTAACGGAATAGTCTGAAATAATAAATAAGATTTGTGTGACTTTGAAAAGAATCAGTCGTGATTTCAGAGGAAAATATATTCAAAGTTTTAAAACGCCATATTGTTAAACACCATCCCTGGCTGTCCTGTTTTCCTTTCTCAAATCAGCGTGGCTGGACGGCCACTTATGGGACATTTTAAGTTAAAATAATTTCAAATTAGACCAGTGGTTGCAGTGGAGAAGAATTTCAAAGTGGTCCATACAGCCATTAAAAGAAGTCCGGGCCCTGGCAGTCTTGTTTAAACACATTAAGACAGCATTAGCGAAGCTGTGAAATTATTTTGAAATCGGTTTCTAATTTGTTTTGTTGCGACGGCAACTAGTATTCTGTGCGGATTTAATATAAAGTTTCATATTTTGTTGAGAATACTTCACAAGAAACAATCTTTTGACGTTTTGTTGAAATTTACATGGTAGTTTAGTACAATATTTTTTTCAAAATGGACGGTGGACGACGGTTATATAATATCCTAAATGCTCATCAGGAGCACTTTGTTTTGGGATAAGTTAAAAATCTGCAACAGAGTTCCTTCAAGCAGAGAATGGTGTATAAAAAGCATTAACAACTTTAGGGAACAAGAGGTTATCCCAATCAGAAAATCATGATGGTTAAGATATTTTTTTTTGTATTTCCAAAAATAACCTTTGACATTTTGTAGTCATCAGCTCTATGATAAGAATACCTTAAAAGTGTTTATTTTATATACGAGGGGCGTTTAATAAATAATGATACTGCGTGTGTAGTTCCGTAATCAGTGGTTATTTTTAAATGCGGGTTTCAGCACATTATAGAGCAGTTTATTTGAAACAGCAATATGCCATAAGAATGATAAAAATCGGTAGATTCAAAGTTAAAATATAATCATTTGAGTGAGGTGTACTCAGGTTTATTACATACTCGTTTCTATTCCCCGTTAAGTTACACTAGTACCGGAAACGTCAATATTTTTCCATACACTGACGCCTGAATTTCATATCGGGTGCGTGACGTAATTCAGTGTATGTTGTTGCACTATTTTTTCTATTTAGTTCAGTATTGTCAGTCATATTCAGGCTATTGAACAAATTTAATGATATTTACATTATATTTATACGTGTAGATGAGTATGTAATAAAAAGGTTATTATCTTTGCATCGGAAAATATGCACTCGTTCTTCGGCGGAAGAATATTGCGCTCCTAAAGTCGCGCAATATTTCCACTGAAGAACTCGTGCATATTTCCCGATACAAAGCTAATAACCTATAAATACTGGACCATTTTATGTAAATAAATATTATTAGGTTATTTAACATTGTTCTGTACAATACGGAAATATATTTTGACGAGTACCCAGCTGAGAAAACCATATTCGAGTCCATATATATCTCGTTTTGTACAGTTCAATGTTAAATAACCTTGTTATTCTACATCTATTTTATTTTAGTTTAAATCAAAATTGATTCACTGAATATTGTATTTCTGTCTTCCTCATTTCAAGACTCACAATCTAACTCTGTACATATAGCGCCTACTTCATCCAATTTACATTCGGAACATTTTCACGCGTTTCGGGCTTTATCGTATGTTTGCCATGGGACTTTTCGAACCGTCCAAGTACGGAAGAAATACAGGTTTTCTTGTACGCAAATGCATTCAATAACACACCCTATAAACGACTGTATTCTCCCTCTTCCTCTTGCGAGTGATCAAAACAATAAACAGACACGCAAAAGGTAAGAATCGTCTTCAAATTCATTATTTGGCTTTAAACTGTATGTGTATTTAAGTTAAACGATAAGTCTAACATATATGTGTGTATATGGTGATATAATAAATGAAACTGACAGGTAATGTTTAAAATATGTCGACTGATCACACTCATTGCATGAAAATGCACTCGACCAAGTCAAGAAACTGATGAAAATTACGCCAAACTGATTTGTAATCGAATTATCCATGATGTTTTCTGTAATAAGTATGAATACTACATAAATATAGCGAGTGATACTGTATTCCATCTTGCGAGTACAATCGGCGATTTATGTCCTTAAAAGGCGTAAATGAAATAAAAATATGCATACAAAATTTTTCTTTTGATCAGTCGTCATGTTTATAATGTCATTAAATGTCGAATCCCCCGTGCGGTGCTTGTACTAATCCATTGGGATTGGGGTGGAGTGTCTGTAACTCGCTATCCTACTTAATTAAATAATTAATTGAATGCTTCAGCGTCGGTTACATGCAAGTAATCAGTGTTGGTTTTAAACACATGTACTATCATAAAATACGAATTAGAAACTGAATGTATACACGGGGTTCCTAATATGTCATGCAAGAAATTAACCGTCGATTCCCTATGGAAATCACACGAAGAAATGTTACCTTAAATATCGATGAGATGAGACCGGAGAGGACTACAGGTTGACCCCCGTCTGTCTGTCCGTCTGCAACAAAACTATTACACCCGCAAGTATCCTGCGAATGGACGTATAAATAGAAAAAGATAACGAAAACATTATCGGACAAGGCAGTCTGAAAGACAGCTAAATCCCCCGCCACTGCTATGGATAGTGAAAGGGTAAACCTTTTATTTTAGCTGTGACCTTGACCTTGAACTGACATGGCTGACTCATGAATTCTGCACAACGTCTTGATGAGGTGATCATTTGACCAAAGTTTCATGAAAATCCTTCAAGGGGTTTAGGAGATACAGAGCTGAAACCTTTGACCTTCAGTTGTGACCTTGACCTTGAGTTGACATGTCTGACTCATGAGTTCTTGATGAGGTGATCATTTGACCCAAGTTTGATGAAAATCCTTCAAGGGGTTTAGGAGATACAGAGTGGACACAAAATGGAAGGCTCAAACCTTCGACCCTTAGTTGTGACCTTGACCTTGAGCTGGCATGGTTGACTCATAATTTTTGCACATCGTTTTGATGAGGTAATCATTTTACCCAAGTTTTATAAAATTCCTTCAAGGGGTTTAGGAGATATAGAGCGGACACGAAATGGAAGGCTCAAACCTTTGACCTTCAGTTGTGACCTTGACCTTGAGTCGACATGGCTGACTCATAAGTTTTGCACATCGCCTTGATGAGGTGATCGTTTGACCCAAGTTTGATGAAAATCCTTCAAGAAGTTTAGGAGATATAGAGCGGACACAAAATGGAAGGCTCAAACCTTTGACCCTAAGTTGTGACCTTGACCTTGAGCCGGTATGACTGACTCATAGGTTCTGCACATCGTCTTGATGAGGTGATCATCTGACCCAAGTTTGATAAAATTCCTTCAAGGGGTTTAGGAGATATAGAGCGGACACAAAATGGAAGGCTCAAACATTTGACCTTGAGTTGTGACCTTGACCTTGAGCCGACAAGGCTGACTTATGGGTTCTGCACATCGTCTTGATGAGGTGATTATTTGACCCAAGTTTCATGAAAGTCCTTCAAGGAGTTTAGAAGATATAGAGCGGACACAAAATGGAAGGCTCAAAACCTTTGACCCTAAGTTGTGACCTTGACCTTGAGCCGGCATGGCTGACTCATGGGTTCTGCACATCATCTTGATGAGGTAATCATTTGACCCAAGTTTTATAAAATTCCTTCAAGGGGTTTATGAGATAAAGAGCGGACACAAAATGGCAGGCTCAAACGTTTGACCTTGAGTTGTGACCTTGACCTTGAACCGACAAGGCTGACTTATGGGTTCTGCACATCGTCTTGATGAGGTGATCATTTGACCCAAGTTTCATGAAAATCCTTCAAGGGGTTTAGGAGATATGGACCGGACACGATTTTGTTACGGACGGAAGGACGGAAGGACGGACGCAGACCATTCCTATAATCCCTCCGCCACGGCGGGGGATTAAAAAATCGATTAAGTCCTTATTAGTAATTCAGAGTTTACTTCATGGTAAGTCAGTCAACAAGTTCCAAAAGTAGTACAATTATTTTGTCACGAATACCCGATTCCCCCTTCCTCAATAATAACATAAACATATTATCGTTACAAATACCGTGCGCGAATAGAACAGCCATCGTGTTTACTACCTGTCAAGATTTACCTAGAAATAATTTACATTTGATAGTGATAACGCACACACGCCGGGAATCTGTCCTTGCGGATTTGGCCGTTTTCATTGCTATGCCTTGCTCAATCCACTTCCGTTGTTTTAAAAATGGCGTGAGTTGTACCTCGTCTTTGTTTCAGTATGACCGGCAAATTCCGACATTTATATCGAAAGCTGTATGTTATTTGGTAAGTATGAATGTATGAGAAATGATTACCAAATCACAGCAGGTAGTCGTTGGTAGGCATTAGAGATATTGCCATATTTATGGCCGATAGAGAGTTAACAGGCTTTTCCTTTGATTTTATCCGGTGACCTAGTTTTTGACCCCAATTGACTAAGCTTTAAACGTCACCTATAGATTATCAAGATCAATATTCTGACAAAGTTTCATTACGATATGGTCATAAATGTGGCCTCTAGAATGTTAACTTACTTTTTCTTTGATTTGACTTGGTGACCAAGTTTTTGAACCATCTGACCCAGATTTGAACTCGACCTAAATTTCATCAAAAACACATTTTGAAAAAAGTTTCATTAATAAATGGTCACAAATGTGGCCTCTAGAGTGTTAACTAGGTTTTCCTTTGATTTGACCTGGTGACCTAGTTTTTGAACCCAGATGACCCAATGTCGAACTGGACCAAGATTTTATTGAGGGTAATATTCGGACCAAGTTACATTTTGATTGGACCAAATTGCGATCTCCAGACTGTTAACAACCTTTTCCTTTGACTTGACCTGGTGACCAAGTTTTTGAGCTCAGATGACCCAATATCGAACTCGTCCAAGATGCTATTGAGGGTAACATTCTGACCAAGTTTCATTAAGACTGGACCAAAAGTGTGACCTCTCAGTGTTAACCGTCAAATTGTTGACGACAGACGACAACGACGGACACAGGGTGATCACAAAAGCTCACCTTGAGCACTTCTTGCTCAGGGGAGGTAATAAACCCTCATTTTCCCTCTAATGGCACTTCTGCTTGTAAAATGGGGACTTATTTCATTCGCAGAATGTATTTTCAGTAAAATAAGACAAGTTTCATGTTAAAGTTCATGTGTTTATGGGAAATACAAAGACAAAACTAAAATAGAGCTGTTTACTGTGCAACGCTGTCAAGAAAGCCATCCACAAACGATAAGTGGATTCAATCTATCTGGCACCGTTTCACTCCAAATCACCCCATTTACTGTTCATATTTTCACACCTTATTAATTGCAGTTGCGATTATATATTGATTTCAATAGTGTGAAATTCTAGAAAATATAGTCTTGTATGCGACACATCGTCGCATTACGGTCTCCTGATGGATAACATTTGTGCCAAGTTTTTTCAAAATCACTTAATGCTTAAAGAAGTTATGGCACTGACACGAAAAACAGACCATATTTTTACCTTTAAGTGTCACTTTAAAAAGAAAAAAGGAAAATAATAAGATGGACATTAACTACATATGGCCGATGTTTGTATGTAAACTTTGAGAGAGGTAGGTGCAATAACATAGAAGTAAATGCACGATCAAATATATGAGGACACATATACAAACAGATCGAACAGACAGACCGCATGGTGACTGTTTTATACCACCCTCCTTCAAACATTGTTTGCGAGTTCTAAATATGAAGAAATACTACAGGAGCATAGGAAACGCCGATATTTTATAACGAAATCACTCACAAACAGGCATACAGTCTTTTTACCAAACTCGCAAGCACTTGTACAGTAATTAAGCAAGCGTGCATACAGTCAGGAAATAACACCGAATCTTCTTTCATTTACGGTTATAAACAAATTGGAGAATTTATCAATGATTTTATTTTATTTTACCGAACTAGTATTGTTTCTTTATTCATGAAACAGTGGAATTTACATGTAGGTCATTCTTCTAGCAAGAAAATAAGAACTTTTGACGCCGACAATGTACAATGTCTGGACAAAATCAGTGATCAATCGAGTTTATTGCTATAATTCAACCTGTCATCAGACTAACACATTATATACAGAAACAAATCATGTTTAGCTTCCAATAAAATGTAAATATACATACCTTCAAAGCAAATCAGCCACTTTAAAATGCTGTTTTTCAACTTTTAGCTGTAAGTTTATTGTTTGAATCACTCGCAAGAGGAAGAGGGGGAATACAGACGTTTATAGGGTGTGAATAAGGTAATAATTATATTGTACGGTCACGTGTTGCAAATTAACGTAGATATAGAATAATGAGATTGTAATAAGTCCTTGATTCTACTATTCAACAATTAGAACTGTAGCTCAATTTTCAGTTTAAACAATTAAAAACAAACCAGCATCTTTACATAAACATTTAAAAACTAAAACAAAAAAAAAATGATAACAGTTTTAAATGGAATGTGTATATTTTATCCGAAAAACGATAAGATGAGTACAATAAGCCTCTGCTATTTTGTCAGGTGTGATGTTCATCGTTGAAAAAATTCTTTTATTTGAAGTTGATACTAATTTTTTAATTCTCGGGTTTAGATGTTTTAGTTGTGTTGTAAAATGTAAAACGCAATAAGTAATAGTTATTGTTCGAATGATAACTTACTTACCTACATGTTTCTTTGTTTTAAATAGTCCAGATTGGTTTCGGATTTGTAAAACGTTTGTAACACGTATGTATGATTAAAAACAAATAATTACAATAAGGAACAAGAACAATGTGTGCCAGAACTTATCAGATACTACTAATATATCAAAATGCTCAACTTTCTAGGCACCTGTAAATATATTTGTCAGGAATCAGGACATGACATTTGTATTGAATGAAAAATCCATGCACATTTGGGAAACATTGAGAAGATTATAGTCTCTTTCTGAGGGCTGCAATGTGTGTCTAGTCAACTGATCAGAATTTGATGCGAATGGTATTCTAGGTTTCTTTTACATATTTGAAGAACTTATTTAGGTCTTTAAATAGTCTTAGCAGGCTTGGCATTTCTCCGAGTATATATTTCAATCGATATGAATGATATACACCGATCGTTGTAACAGTGATAACATAGGAACAATAGAAAACACTGAAGTTTTGGTAACTTTTTAATAAGAATGTGCAAAAACTCATACCAGCATGATAAAATAAATGTATAAAAGTTCAGCTATTTTACACAGGGAAAACAGATAAAATTCTACGCACGCGTGTTACTACTTTTTGATATATAGGTAACCTAATAATATAATCTATATAACATGTAAATGTTACCAATTTTCTAGAGAGCTGATACTGAAACTTGTGTGTTCTTTCTAGTGTTCTTGTATTTCCCTGATCCGGGCAAAATAATCCAAACAGAGGTGATATACCCTGATCAGGCGCGACAAGACGACACAACGAAATGTCCTAAAAAACTGCGCGCACACCATTGAGAAGATATGAAAACCTTCTATCTTTAAGAGGTTTGCAGTTCGTGTGACATGATAACGATTTGAATTAACATTATTTAGTTTAAAATCGCTCTCGTCTTCCACATCTGATTCACAAGAAGATGTTGTCATTTACTTGTGGATGTTAAGTCAGTATAATTTTGAAAACTGACAAATGGCATAAACCGACAAAACTTTGTGCAGTGCAAAATATACAATAAAATTTGAAGGAATAAAAATGTTAACCGTGAATTCGATAGGGATTAACGATATTCAGCAAAATTAAAACATTTTTCAGTAAACGAGAAATGTGCTTTGACCAGTTTTCCATCCATTTACACTACTTAAAATGCCTTTAAAATATGTTTAAACTGTTAATCGTATTTCAAACACGTCCGGAAATGTTGTAAAATATATCACGAACAATAAAATGTCCAGTTTCATGAAGCATTCTCCATCTAGACAGAAGAGTATGCACAGTTTCATTTTCCGTCAAATCTCGAGACCTATGCAAAACTGAGTGTTAGAATTTTACAGTGATAATGTTATTTACGGAGTCAATCAGACGTGCACTGTAAAACTGTTAATCTTATTTCAGTCACGTCCGGAAATGTTATAAAATATATCACGAAGAATAAATTGTCCAGTTTCATGAAGCATTCTCCATTAGACAGAAGAGTATGCACCGTTTCATTTTCCGTCATATCTCGAGACCTATGCAAAATTGAGTGTTAAAATTTTACAGTGATAATGTTATTTACGGAGTCGATCAGGCGTGCACTGTAAATGACATGCATGGACTTCTCATGCTTCTACTGCCTTTTATGGTCGCTTACGCACAACCTGTAAGTTTAAATTTTAATCTCTGCAAATGCGTATGTGTGTCGACTCTTTGGCTCTTTCGTGAGTTCGAATTCTAACGGAGATCAATGATTTTTCTTTTTCACTTTTCTTTTCATTATATATTTTGGTAGCATACATTTTAAAGTGATAATAATGTTAAATAATATGTATTTGAATCGAATTACTTGTATCATTTTGCTATTTTAGCATATAGCATAGGTTTTTCAAATATCTTCTTGATTTCGAATTATTCAACATGGTGTGTTCTTGTACGAGAGTGCACGGACTTCACGAGGACAACATTGTTTTATCGTTTGCATATTAAACACTATGCCACATTGAGAAAATAGCCATACCCAGTTTGGCAAGGAAAATGGCACTTTCAAAATCAGCAAAGACAAAGGCTCTTACTTCTAATTCAAAAGCTATTGTGAATGACGTATTGAAATTGTATGAATGAAATTAAAAATGAAATTGAATTCTTGCATAAAAACTACTTTTTTCACTGGATCCGCCCATGTATAAACGGGAGAAAAATCGTGTGCAAACAAGGCAATTCACGTGCTGTTAATACATGATTTTTATTTTTGAAATGCTTTGCCAGGGCCGTATGTATGTATTTCTGCGCAGACTGATATTTGGCATCGGCATCTTGTTTCTTCCATAATAACCTCGTCTTGTAGCATTATAGATACAATGTAATCCATACTCACATAGTATGTTTAGCTGTATCAGTTTCTAACCCCAAACGTACTGCCACCATCAATGTACGCACTAGCTTCTCTTAGAGTTTACTCCCTTTACAAAGCGTCTGTTCAGTTATTGTAAATAACTGTGAATAAATAAGTATCGCGTGTAACTTGCGCTATTGCCCATTTTTAGGTATTATATTAATGATTTTTGTTAGTATCAGTCGTTTTGTTTTTACCTGATTGTTCGCAGAATTCATATAATAAACCTCGAAAGCTAGTCACTAGCTTCGTACTCATCCGTACTCTGTTTGTTCGTACTCAAAATAATTCGAATGTAAAGTTGTTATTCTTAAAATAATTGTGTTCCTGTTTATCAAATTTTTTAGTTATATGCAAAATTATGTGTAATGTAACGTTTGTAATAACTAAAAATAAAAATAAGATGCTCAAAAACCTTCAAATCACGCTTTTAGTAGTGTTGTTGTTATGTGTGCCCCGGTTATGGATATTTAAAACATGTTTACCGTTTCCAAGAACAACAAGAATGGTAAATAAAAAATGTACCGGAATCGTCAAGTCATCACATATGAAAGCAATGCATTTAGTCGTCGTGTAATGTTTTTTTATGCAAGAATAGCGACAATACACGTTTGTTTTGTGTATTAACGCCTGCAGAAGCCCTTGGGATATGTTTGTGACCTCGACCTCCGGTCTCGGTCACAAACAATCCCGCGGGCTTCTGCAGACGTTAATACACAAAAAAACGTGTATTATCCCTACAATGATGAAAGCAAGATTCCTGATTTCTACCAACAGAGCTACCGGTGCAATTTCGATCTGTATACAGTTTGAAATATATTTATAGTTTTAAAAAGTCAAATATCTTTCAAACCCTTATTTAATAAATGGAACAGTCTGGAAAATCCAAATCTAAAAATAAAAGCGACAGGTCACATCTAAATGCTAGTAACTCAAACTCGCCATAAATTGCTGTATCTCGGAGAAAAATGATAGAATTTGTGATTTTACAAGTTATTCTATTACTCTGAGACCCTGGAGGCCCAGGACAAACCTAAGTTATAGTTATTTTCCATTATGATCTATTATACCTTAGTACACCTCTCTCAAATGATAATAGCTTTACTTTGAATCTACCGATTTTTATCATTCATATAGCATTTTGCTCTATAATGTGATGAAAATCGTATTCAAAATGACCATCGATTACGGAACTACACTCAGAGTATCATTATTTATTGAACGCCCCTTGCATTTTCTAAATGTAATAAAAATAAATTTTCATAAACGGTTATACGTCACATTGATATAAATGCAAACGTCAACACCTGTGGACACCTTGTTTCTACTTATTATAATTACCTTTCACTTGTGCTTCAACTGATCTTGCAGTAATGCCATCATCGCATTTGTAAATATTGTAGTTTGTGCAATTGGTAACCGGATCCACAGTTAAATTGAAAACTCCGCTTGCCACGTCCAAAGAAAAATTGTGGTTTTCTGGAAAGGGCGGGTATATGACACAATTCTGCAAAACGCACACTGCGTATGTTTTCCCATTTATTTGCCAAGTCACGGAGTCATCAATATATGGTTTAATTTCACATAACAAAGTGGCTTCGGCATTGCACACAAAGTCTGTGGGTATATCAAGATCATTTATTGTTGTATCACCTAGAGGACTGATTACAGTAAGAGAAAGTACCGCACCTGGAATGAAAGCAGTGTTAATACAAAAAATGTATCTTTGCTTGAGGTTCACTTTAGAAAATTAATACTATCACCGCACCGAAAAGAAGCCCATTCTTTCAGCCAACGCTGATATAGTAAATGCATTTATAGCAGTTCTGCATGTTTGTTAGATCGTTAGTAATATCTACACGTCATGTATATGTACAACTTAGAATAAAACCAAGGTTCAGAAAACGCGAAAGTTAAAAAGACAACAAATAAATGGCAACGGTTTTGTTAACTGATACAGCATTAACCAATGGTCTGCCTGGTTCGTCTCGGGATAACTGCAAACCTCTGCTGGATGGAAATGCTTTCCAGCTGATGATTATTTACATCGTATTTGCACACAAAATAATTCCAATTAGCTTCGAAGAACAACTTTCATTGGAAATTGTAGAACTTAATTTATATAATTTATATATGACACCGACTGGAGAAAGCATCAAATAAGCGCCATGCTGCTGTTTATTTTCTTGTGAACTAAATGCATTAGTATACAAAGCATACCAATAATGATTATAGATGTTTTTACACAAGTTATTGCTTGCTATGCTAATCCGCGGATGTTTTGATTTTAACGCGCATGCGCTCTTTACGTGTGGCAAAAGAACTCTCAACGATAAGAAAATCTACATAAAATTATCATTATATTACGAATTGTTTTGCCATGATAAAGATAATTTCAGTCAAGTAATTTATTATACAGTATACTTTGATTAAAGACATGTATGTTAATTAATCATATCTTACCTGAAAAGCCTGCTTTATTCTTAGTTTCGTCAGAAAAGAACAAGCATTTCCAGACTTCCACACATCATACAAATATAAAACTTGTTCCTTACATTTAAAAATTTCATATTTTTCATTATATCTATTTTTCCCACAACTTCAAATAGTTTATATATTTTTCTCCGCCTTAAATGATATCTACATACTTTGGGGTCGCGGCTCCATGCCACTGAAGTTGCTGTTTTAAGTGATATACCGGAAATCATTGCGTAACTATTATGCAATTGGCATGATAATACATAGGTCACCTGGGTAATCAAGACCGTAAGTTAATTTCGAGAGTGTCCCCTATTTAGAGCGGACCATAAAGGTTACTGAAGCAAATAAGATGGCTTTGATGTGATACATTAATGCCTTCGGTCATCAATGCCATTAAAAGAACGCACTCAGATTAATATATCACGTGGCGGAGCTGTTTTGTGAATAAAAAAAACCCATTTCACGTGTATATCTAGTATTTCAAAATCTATAAGAATATGCTTTGGAACTTTAGTGGACATTTCCTTTAAAAACGATGAAAGTGTAGTTACAAAAAATATATATTCGTAAAATATTAATCAAATCAAGGACTATACCTACACACTGAAGGAAAATACCTAATATAAATCTCTATTTTTTTTTTATTTCTTATGTTTACATGCTGGATCATTTTCATATCGAAAATGTATCGCGCAAAAAGTCATTATCCGTGAATTAGTAGAATTATTATGATAAACTTGAATTTCGTAAAGAATAGAACAGATAAAGAATGTAAGTATAGAACACCCCTCCCCGCTACCCGCCCCCTATCTATTAAATCTGACCGCTGCTTTCAGCATTCGAACCACTTTGATAATGCCAAATAAAAACTTTCAAATTCGAAGAAACAATTAAAATAAAAATAACAATTTTAAGATGATCATTTTTTTTTTTGAATACTGAATGAATTGATCCCCGTTTGAGTATAATTGGATATAAAACAAAAGGCTTAACTTTATTAATTAAACATTTCATTTTCAACTTCCAAAAGTAGTATAGGGATCGGTTTGGCCCTACGACTGCGCATGCGTGAGAATGATGTCATGCGCGGCGGCCATATTGAATTCTATTTTTAGAGTGACATCAACTTTCTATTTAAAGAATGACTTTACAATGTTATAAAAAAAACCGATCATTATAAATCTATCTTAAGACTGTTATACTGAAAAGGACTAAATGTTCTATGAATAGAAAATGTCTTCCAGAAGTATACGGAGCTGACTCACATACCTATCTAGGGCATGGTCGCGCACATTGAGGGTCAGGTGCTCAGCCCTAGACGGAGAGATAATATGAAAACAAAATATTACAAGAAAATCAAATATGAATTATATCTAACCGTATAAATTAATTTCAGACCTAAATGATCAAATACATACTTTTAATCAAAACAGATTATATTAAAAAGCAAAGAACATTACTAATCTTTTAGAATGAACTTTTGACATCGGTGCAACTATTATTAGGTACTACATACTCATAGCAAACAAGTCTTTGATGGTTGAGCTTTGGTATTCATACGTAAATTTGTACCGGATGAAAAAGTCATTAAATTCTCCATTTGGCACTCAGGCGTGAAAGGGCGCTTTCTGCCTCTGTGAGTCCATGCGGAAAACTCATTATATTTTTCGGAATAGCGCTGAAGCGTGATAGGGCACTTCTGCCTCTTTGAATACACGTGGAAAACTCATTAAGTTTCCTGACTTGGAATTCACGCGTGACAAAATACTCGATGCATATCGGAGCAAGTATAGGGAAAACACATTTAATTTCCCGACTTGGACCTCGGGTGTTAGTGCCTCTTTCATACCATCAATCATATGATGTTAAAGAAGATTTTGATAGTTTTCTAAAATATTTGCCAACATTTTCAATGACCATCTAGAGTTTTAGAACCGGTAAGATACTTTTTGAGAAGGCTGCTTATATATCATCAAAAATAAGATGTTTTATGGTCCATTTTTACATTTTTGATATCTGACATTTTTGAAAAGCCTATAGGGTACACTTTAGCATAACCTAGGTGCCAACCGGAAATGAAGTCATTAAATTTCAAAAGTCATCGTACAGGCTCAGGACCTGTACCGTTAGAAAGATCTTTTCAAGTAGGTTCCGAAAATATATGCTATTATGGATCTATCTCTATCCGTTTTCCAGATATTGAGTTTAAAACCGGAATCATTCATCCGGAAACACCCGGCTTCGTGCCTTTATTATTAAAGATAACCTAGGCATGTTGGGTATCTAACTAAAGGGCTGGACGAGTACTATAAGTTGGTATACTC
The DNA here is from genome assembly GCF_021730395.1 of Mercenaria mercenaria. Lineage (NCBI taxonomy): Eukaryota > Metazoa > Mollusca > Bivalvia > Venerida > Veneridae > Mercenaria > Mercenaria mercenaria. The sequence continues at coordinate 25,121 of NW_026463234.1, read as the reverse complement.
AAACCGGAAGTGAAATCAATCATGCGTAAATTCACATTTTTTAAGCGTTCCTAGACTCGAACCTGGTCAAGTGAGGTATATTTGGAAAGGTCTCCCCAAGAAGATTCGGAACATTTATACTTTGATAATTGTATTTTCAAATGGAACCGAATAATGAGCCAAAATCACTCAAGCGTTAAAACCCGGCTAACTCCTTCATAATTGAACTACAACTAGGCATGTAGGGTATCTAACCAAAGGTCTTGATAAGTACTATAAGGCAACAAACTTAAACCGGAAGTCAAATCACTCATGCGAGAAATACATCAAGGTAAGCTTACTCGATCCTTACACTTTGATATCCTAAATGGCAGTGAATGAATTTACAGGGAGAAGTATAATAAATAGAGCCAAAGCAACGTTCTGATTAGTCAGTATAGCTTATAGCAATGCTCTGATTGGCTAGTGATATGACGCATGCTGATTGGTCACTCAAGGATCACACGCATAAGTCATTTATAAGTCGTATAAGTTAAGTCAAAAGTCAGTTTAACTATGACTGAAGGTGTTATGAGCTACTGTATATACCAACAACACCTCCTCCTTCTACTCCATTCTTTTACTCCTCCACCTCCTCCTCCTCAACTCCTCCTCCTCCACTACCTCCTCCTCCTCCACTCCACCCCCTCCACTCCTCCTCCTCCTCCTCCTCATCCTCCACTCTTCCTCCTCCTCCTCCCCCACTACCTCCTCCTGCATCTCCTCCTCCACTCCTCTTCCTCCTCCTCCACCACCTCCACTCCTCCTCCTCCACCACTTCTCCTCCTCTTCCTTCTCCTCTGCCCGAAGAAAGCTTAAGAATGGCTAACAGAACAGAATAAAGCAGTGTTTTTTGATAAAAGATATAACTTACATCGGTTTCACAAATGCATCAGTGTCCTGTTTGCCATCAGTCAATCTCTAGGATTGACAACATGCATTGAGTGAGGATTGACATCAACGTTATGTCCACGGAAATGACGAAGCCACTGGCAGTTTTTCACCGCCATTACAAACATGGGACATGTCAAGAGAAACAACGTTTTAACATCCATTTTCATGGTCGTTTCAAGACCAAGTGGTAGTGGGAAAACTGAATGGACAAGAAAACTGTTAACATCAAATCTTGAAAGACCTCAGCCTCAGCGTATCATATGGTGTTTTGGACAATGACAACCATTGTATGATAAGATTCAGCGTGAAATCCCTGGGGTCGAATTTGTACACGGTATTCCAGACTACTTGATGATTCTCAATATATAAATGTTAATCAAAGGAACCTGCTGGTCTTTGACGACTTGATGACTGAAGCTAAATGCGATCAAAGAATTGCTGATCTCATTACCAAGGGCCGTCACCGCAAGAACATATCTGTCATATATCTCATCCAAAATTTGTTCTCTCAAGGTAAAGCTTGTAGGGATATCGCTTTGTATACGCAGTATCTGGTGCTATTTAATAATCCTATTGACAGACAACAAGCAGCTATATTTGCAAGAAGAATTTACCCTTCGTCTAGGAACATCTTTATGAAACGGTTTGAATGAGCGACATCAAGACCGCGTGGTTATTTGGTAATAGACTTAAAATCGATCACCCCAGAACAACACCGTTTACGTGATAACATTTTCGAGGCGAACAATCCAAAAAAGAGAAAACGAACAGATGATGAATATAAACCAGAAGACTATTTCAATGGAGAGGGATGCTTATCTGACAAAAATGATGACAAAGATGAAGATGAGGAGGAGGATTATGATGACCATGATGATGATGATGATAGTGATGATGAAACAGAAAATAGGAATAATGACACAAGCTTTGTAAAGAAACGATCTTTGATCGAGGTATCTCCCGGTAAACGTAGAAAAGTTGAGATTATAGAAGAGCGATCAGTGAGATTTGGGATAAGCGTTTTCAGGATCCTCTCAGACAATCTATTAACAATTACAAAGTACCTTACCGGTTCTAAAACTCTATATGGTCATTGAAAATGTTGGCAAATATTTTAGAAAACTATCAAAATCTTCTTTAACATCATATTATTAATGGTATGAAAGTGGCAATAACACTCGAGTTCCAAGTCGGGAAATTTAATGTGTTTTCCCCATACTTGCTCCGATAGGCATCGAGTACTTTGTCACGCGTGAATTCCATGTCAGGAAATGAATTTTCCACGCGTATTCGGAGAGGCAGAATGTGCCCTATCACGCTTCAGCGCTATTCCGAAAAAGATAATGAGTTTTCCACATGGACTCAGAGAGGCAGAAAGTGCACTTTCACGCCTGAGTGCCAAATGGAGAATTTAATGACTTTTTCATCCGGTACAAATTTACGTATAAATACCAAAGCTCAACTATCAAAGACTTGTTTGATTAATGACCGTCGCTATGAGTATAAAGTACCTAATAATAGTTGCACCGATGTCAAAAGTTCATTCTAAAATTAGACTATGAGTTCATTTGAATGACCTCTTGTTAAAACAGATACATGGTCATTTACTTAGTGGACGCCGAGGGGTACACATCGTGGACAAAAAAGTAATCTTGCTTTTTTAAGCATGTATTTATCTTAAACAATGTTTAATGTTTTAGTTTTAATGTGATAAATATTTCGAATTAGATTAGTAATGTTCTTTGCTTTTTAATATAATCTGTTTTGATTAAAAGTATGTATTTGTTCATTTAGGTCTGAAATGAATTTATATGGTTAAATATAATTCATATTCTATTTGATTTTCTTGTAATATTTTGTTTTCATATTGTCTCTCCGCCTAGGGCTGAGCACCTGACCCTCAATGTGCGTGACCATGCCTTAGATAGGTATGCGAGTCAGCTCCGTATACTTCTGGGAGACATTTTCTATTCATAGAACATTTAGTCCTTTTCAGTATGACAGTCTTAAAATAGATTTATAATGATCGTTTCTTTTTATAACATTGTGAAGTCATTCTTAAAATAGAAAGAAGATGTTATCCTAAAATAGAATTCAAAATGGCCGCCGCGCATGACGTCATTCTCACGCATGCGCAGTCATGGGGCCAAACCGACCCCTATACTACTTTCCACTGTTAATTATATTTCAAGTATCATGTAAGCTAATTGCAACGTGGTACGTTATGGGAGATCACGTTAGGAAATAAAACAAAATCTTTGTTATTACTTTATAAATTCATCGAAAATATCATTTTTTCATTTTTCTTAACCTAAATTTGTCGAGATCAAAATTGCCAAATGAATAGTTCATTAATCCAAAATCATCAATGATAATGCAAATCAGTTAAAGCTGTGGGTTTGCAAAGACCTACATATATTTTCCTTTGTATTTCGGTGGATATTTACTATGAAACAAACTCATTATTGATCGAATAGATCAAAATACAATATACCTCTAACGTAATTTATATTGTGCATTCATGTCTCTTGCCCTACGTAGAGTGCGCATGCGCGAAAATTGTTTCCCGTTGCTAAGCAAATAGCTCTGTGTAAAAAGGTCTATATGCCAGCCGGACAGATGCTTGATGTCATGCAACGTATTCTATCTTTTATCATTCAATTTCATTTACAAGCTGTGAAAGTATTCTACACACAACACCATAGGGACACAAGTTGAAAAAAGTCATAGGCATCTATGCAGAACATCTATTATTCAGAACTTGCGTGCTGCATTTTCCATAGCTTAGATATTTGACAGAATAATACCCTTAAATACAGCGCCTTTTCTCTTCTCTTCAGCGTTTTACATCATGACTGTCAAAACTGACTGATTCTATTTTTTATTCAAACCCCTATGTGCTTTTACCTTACTTGTACATATGTAGCCTTCAAACTGCCTAAGAATGGAAGAGTTTTGCTCATATGAATTCAAGTGTTGAGCACTACAAAGAACGTATAAAATCATATAAAGTCAACAATTCGATAAGACACAACTTAATGATGTTACGTAAAGATAAACATAAGTTCAACTAAATCGTTTTAATCTGATAAATTCCTTCTTTGAATCTTTGATTGGTACCTCCTAATATTCAGGATCCGTGAAAAGTGCTTCAAGATCTCTATTTCTTACGTGTATACGAACTTCAAATTGTCTCTTACCTGTGTTCAGATCCATGCATGAAAGAAGGAACGTAGCTTGAAACATCAAGAATGTCTTCATGTTTAATTATCTACAAAAATATACAATATTTTTATTTGCATTTTATTAGTATTTCTCAAAAGCCTTACAGATACCTGCAAAAACATTTTTGCCGAGAAACAATTATGCATTGCGAGACAATATATCATAATATATAAAATTAGAAAAGGAATGAAAACAAATGGATGCTTAAATTCGATAATATGCACTTTGCATATAATTTCCAAATTGTTACTATCTGGACTATAATATAAATTATCTATCAATATCTATATTTAATAATATACCAATTTATAAACGTATGTTACATTGTACATTTTTCAATGACAAAATGTTCTTATCCAAAAAGTATGTGAAAAAACAACACATGAAATAATATGATAGGAACACAAAAGTAGGGTAGCAATTATGGGTATTATACCTGAAACGTTATGTTACCGTACTCATAGACTTGCATAGCAAAAAGGGCATAGACACAAAGGTTATCAAACTACAGAACACTAGTCACAGACCGTTTATGTGTACCTACTAACGCACACTAGTATAGCATATTTGAGGAAAGCATAACAAATGGCCGCTACATCAAAAAGTGTCATTTTGGATTTGTAATGTGGCAATATACTAGCCATATAATTACATATTTACAGTTAAAACAAAAATGGCAAAATGCCGTTTCATTAAAAAAAGATTACTCAGAAATACGATATTTGCATTATATAATTAAACCGACTCAGTAAGAAAGAAAATAAAAGAATGATTTTGATTTCTTGGTTTTATGCATGAACATTACTGTGTACATTTGTACTATTACAGAAATCAAATGTTAGTGTAATAAAGTGTGAGACATTGATGTTACATTTGGATGTTATTAGACAAATGTGATGTCACGCAATAAGTTATAAAACAAGAAAGTTAAGCTTTATATCTCGAATCAAATTTAAGATAAATTTGATCACCACAGTAAATATGAACTACTATCATACCTCAGAGTGATTCGTAATGACTTTCCTATAAATATCTCGAGTAGCCGGACGCTACATCAGGTTGCATGATGCTTTACCTTTATCTTTGTTGTTAACAATGTTGCACAAGTCTGAAGTTCAAACGATTGCCTGTTGATATCTAACATTATTCAAATGCAAATGCTCGGGGAAGTCATATACGTGTACAGCTTCATACTAAAATTTAAAAAAACTAAGCGATGACAAAGCCAGAAAAACATAATAACCACCAGATTGGTGTAAAATAAACGAACATTTAAAGTCGTGGCATCAATGTTACTCTTACACCATGTTACATCAATTGAATATTTTGAGATGCCTCCTTACACAGGTAAACGTTCTAAATCCGGTATACAACTCGCCATCGGGATAGACTAAAATGCCTTATACTAATATGGTAGCAGATGCCGGTTTTTTCTAATACTTCGGACTTCCGAGTGATGTAGCCAAGTCAGACGGCTTCTGATATCTTACGAGATGCAGACCTGAAAATAAAAAGATACCTGTTTACATCTTACTTGCAGAAGAAATAAAGTATATAGTAAACTTCATACAAAGCATAAATTTTTAAATCCACAAGCCACCTGAAAGATAATTTCAGCTCGCGAAAATACATGACATTTCAGCCCAAATTAGCCATTTTCCAGGTGGCCTGAAAATGTTAGGGGAAATGATAGAGCCAAATGGCCACATGCATTCAGTACTCGGTTTCAAGTATTACTTGCAGAGCTGGACAAAAATACCTGTCAACCGATTACTTTTTTCACTATTTTCAAATGTGTGAGGCCTATATGTTATTTGACAGTTCACGAGAAGCTGAATGCTGATAGTGGTATATACCCATTTTAAGCAGTTATACGAAAATAATGCCATCAAGCTTACATTCGCATCTGCCAGAATTTCTGCAACATACCATTCTTAAACTTGTTAATAAAAAACTCACATCAACAAATATTTCAAACATCAAAACAGCCTTCACTTCAAGGTTTTATCTCTAATGACAGATTTTGACCGTGGCCAATTCGAATCTGGGGCTGGAAACTACCAACTGCTACCTATGCAGATCTGAAGCTTTCATATTAAGTGGCAGGGGCCAGTTTCGCATTTGGCCCGGGTACGTTTTTTAAATAAAATAGACAGATGTCCTTTAAAGGCATTTATATTCAACTGGTTATTTATGATGTTTATACTCGTAGAACTGAGGATTCCTGCATACGAGTAGTTATTGTGTAAAGTAAATATGTACGTGAATCGATTTTCCTAGCTCCGTGTAGACGGCCGGGTCTAAAGTCCTACCTGAGGTAACGGAATTCAGACGAAATGGAAACGGTCATTCATCCTTCCAGATTCAGCTCAAAATAGCGGGAAAAAGTAAACGGTTATGAGACACTTTTCTTCCCACCATTATTTTCGTCTGGCCACATGCTTTAAAAATATGTATGTGTTTTAGGTCAGTCCACTGGCACCAGAACAGAAAGAAAATGCCTCTGTACATGTTATACCTTACCCCTAGGTATTCTATAAGAACCATGGTCATGAAGGGGAAAATATACTGACCCGTTTTAATCGCGCATTTCATACCTAAAACACGCAGTTCGGTAAATGTGTACTATGGATATCAAACAAGTCGTAATTCATCTTCCATTGTGTACCAGTCACATTTCTTCAATACATCTTATCTCAGAAAAACAACGCGTAGTTTATAGTTATTTCAACGTTACACAAAAAACTTGCTTGAACTTCCCTGGTGAAGTTCCGTTCTAGATTACAAAACCATTCTGATTGGCTAATGTGAAAATGTATGTCAATCGTCATTTTACTACATGTGTTCGCTAAAATGTGACAATGCAGCATCAATATGCAAAATGAATAAAATAAACAGAACAGATGCAGACCAATGTACGATTTCAAATTAAAGATCATATTCGAGATGAATTTCATTTATCATTTCGAGTTTTATTGTAAAAATGTGATTTTTTTTTCTGTTTTTGTTTGTTTACATTTCGCCAAACATGTGCACACTGCCGTGACCTCTAGACCGGATGTTTATTAGGGAAGGTCAAGCAAGTTTTTTCTGTAACGTTGACGAAAGCATAAAATATGTTGATAATCTCAGCAATATGGAATATTGAGACAATGTGACTGGTGCACGATGGAATATAAATTATCGCTTGTTCAATATACTAGGTATATATATAGTTGAGAAATTTACGATTGAAATGGGTTAGTATATTTTCCCGTTCATGACCATAAAAAGCATAAACTCTAGGTGTAAAATGTCACATGCTGGATTTAACATTTCCCAAAAATCGTTCATTTCTCTTTGCCCGTTTTGAACACCTTTAAATGTTTTAATTCTAATACGATAGCTGTGAAATAACAAACAAAACCGCACGTGGCATTTCCGCATAATTAGTCTCGTTAACATTCTTTAAAACATTCATGTCTCTATGAAGCATTTGTTGAAAAAATAAAACATTTTATATCAGCATGCGCCGAAGCACTATGACGCGTAAGACTGACAGACGAAGGCAATGTGTCCCTCCCCCGCCATACCCCAATCCCCAAAACATTATTCAGAAACAGTCTGGACCTAATTTACATGATCATGTGCATAATAAGATTTTGATTCCCGAAATTAAGTAATAAGCCGTACATCTGTTCGTTAAATACTGATTTTTCGTAAAAGGGAGTAATGACTTAACGACTTCAACATGCCGATTTATCAAACTGAATTTGAAAACTATAAAACCGTTAATAAATTTTAGTACTACCTTAATAGCTTTATATATCCTATTCAGACAAAAAAATTTACTGAAAATTTTAAAACCCATTCATTTAAAATTTTTAAACCCCTATGCATACTGTTTGCTGTATACATAAGACTTTAGTGATATTTGATAAAGACTGTTTAATCGCGTTATTGCCAGAGTCACAGAAACTACACAAATTAAAGTCCGTTATTTATGCCGTACTTTAAACTCCTTTGATCTATTTTTTGAATGAGTTTTAAAAGTTTAATTACCCGAAGCATTCTTAACGTAACGACTATTGCCCAGACGTTCTTTATTTTGTGCTAACTTGAAGCGTTCGTATAGTTCAATCATCAAGGATATAATTACTTGATCTTCACTGCGCACCAGGTGGTTTTTGTGATCGCTCAATGCCCGGGGCGTCCGTCGTCTGTCGTCTGACTGTCTGCCAACATTTAGCTTGTGTATGCGATAGAGGCTGTAATTTTCAACTGATCTTCATGAATTTGTTTCAGAATAATTACCTTGATAAAATCTAGGCCAAGTTTGAAAATGGTTATCTGAGAAAAAAAAACTGGGTCACTGGGTCAAATCAATGAAAAAACCTTGTGTATGCGATAGAGGCTGTATGTCTAAACTGATCTTCATGAATTTAAGTCAGAATGATTATCTTGAAAAATTTCCCGGGCCAAGTTAAAAAATGAGTTACCTGGGGGTTTAAAAAATAGGTCACAGGTCAATCAAAGGAAAACCTTGTATTTTCAACTGATTTTTTAAACAAAAATTTTTTCAAATGATATCTTGATAAAATCTAGGGCCCAAATTGAAAATGTTTTATCTAGGGTTAAAAACTAGGACACTAGATCAAAATCAAAGAAAAAACATTGTGTATGTGACAGAGGTTAGTTTTTCAATTGATCTTCATGAAATTAAGTCGAAATGATTGCCTTGATAAAATCTAGGCCGATTTAAAAATGGGTTACTGAGTCAAAACTAGGGCATTACGTCAAATCAAAGAAAAAACTTGTGGGATGCGATAAAGGCTGTATTTTTTCAATTGATTTTCGTGAAATCTTGTCAGAATAATTATCTTATAAAATCTAAGTCGAGTTTGAATAGGGTTATCTGGATTAAAAACTAGGTCACGAGTCAAATCAAAGATAAAACCCTTTTGTATGCGATCGTAAACCCACATTTTCAATTGATTTTCAATTGATCTTTATGAAATTTGGTCGAAATAATTGCCTTGATAAAATCTAAGTCAAGTTGAATATGGGGTTTTCTGGGGTTAAAAACTAGGTCATATCTAGGAAAGTAATGTTTTAAACTCAGAGACTACATTTGTGATCCAATCTTAATGAAAATTGGCCAGAAATTTGTTTCCATAAAACACTAGGGCAAACATGTTTACACTGTTATGGTGAATTTCTCGGGTGAGCGACCTAGGGCCATCTTGGCCCTCTTGTTAATAATTAACCTTAGCGTATACGTTTTAGTTAGATATGTTTTGTTTTATCCATTAGTGTATGACATCCAGTGGTAATACCTGTGGCGGAAATTGTATGGCCAAAGCTCACTGAAGCAATATAGTGGGTGAGCACGTGCCAGTCTATTGTATTGTACATAACTAATTGTATTGTATGTTTTATGTTTATGTGGGAGTTGAATACATTGCTTTAGTAACAGTCTTTCTCTGCCATGCATCTCCTCTACATCTCTGCACTTTATATAGTAATCGATTACGAGTTAGACGATTTTCATAAAGAAGTTCATTTCAAGTTCTATTAAAATAACTTATACAGACGTTGCTGTAAAATGTTATCAAATAAATTGATATATATTATTTTGTGTTTTCTGATCGCTTTAAAATTTCAAATTTTTATTTTTAATATTGTAATGTTTTATCTAATTTATTTTTGTCTTATTGGTTTATATTATGTTTTAGGCCAATTAATTATGGGTGATAAATAAATGGAACAACGAAACTCGCCAGAGAAGTGTATTCATTTGACAAATACAAATTGAAAAGCTTACAGTTATACTGACTTATTACCGACTGACTTTGAAGACGGCTTAAATAACTGTCCTTGTCGCAGTAGTGTTCAAAACTAAAAAATGTCTGATTGATCATGTCATACTTTACAACTTAGCAATAAGTCTACAACGCCACTAGCATGTACATGTATTCACCATAAAAAGTCAATTGTAGCTGTTACAAATGTGCGTAAATGTAGATAACATATGAAACGAAACGTACAAAATTAAGCTGTAGATAGGAAACAGTCATTTTAAAAGCGCTTTGGGCATGACAGCCTCTCACTTGTCCTATTTTCAACTAGTCAGATTAGACAGTGCAAATGAAATGATTCCGAAAGGAGGTAGACCCTTAACATGAGTAACAAGAGCGCCGCTAAGCGAGGCAATATACGCCCGAAGGGTCACATCAGAGAATAGGAGCAAAATTTAAAGAACTTGACTGTTGAAGCCCAAAGGACAGGAACAAAAAATAAGAAATTCAAAAAAAAAAAAAAAAAAAAAAAAAAAATTCTAAGTCCACAAAAATTCTTACCATGTAAAGTTATGTCAAAATACATCTAAAAATTGGATGTACCATCCATGTTGTACCACAGAAAAGTGTCTCGGTTTCCTTACTGACAATAATAAAAAACTTGCAAAATAAGCTATTTATAGTAACAAAAAGGGAAGTAATTAAAAAACATGTGTGAAGAACTAAAAGGATATGCCAAATAAAAACAATGAACACTGTAATGCATAGCAATATACACAAAGCAAAGTCATATTTGACCTTTGACCCCTAAGTGTGACATTGACCTTGAAGCCAGTCATTCCAAAAAATGCGCTCTGCTAGTCGCCACAGTGTAGTGAACATTTGTGCCAAGTTTCTTTGAAATCCTTCAAGCAGTTTCAAGATTTACAGAGCGACACAACAAAGTAATGACATTTCACTCCTAAGTGTGACCTTGACATTGAAGCTAGTAATCTGAAATATGCACTCTGCACGTCGTCTCAGTGTGGTAAACATTTGTGGCAAGTTTCTTTTAATTCCTTCAAACAGTTAAAGGGTACCCCGGGGACACGAAACACACTCATAAAACTTTTGACCCCAATGGCCCTTTGATTTTGAAACGAATATCCAAAACATGCCTCTGCCCCCGCCGTGTATGAACTTTTGTGCAATTTTTCTTTAAATTTTAAGGGGGTTCAAGAGTTACAGAGGGGCACAAAACTCAACGGAGGGATGCGGGGGGACACCGGGGCCCAAAACACAATACGCCCTTGGGGCGTTTTACAAATACAAATCATAAAAATATATAAAAATCTCACCCAAATAGGTAACTCAAAGAAACGTAGAAAATGTAGAAGTCAAAAACACAGGCAAAACTGTTAGGCAAAATTTACAATTTTGCAGGTTTTAAACATACCAAAAAAAATCCTAAAGCTAGGAGCGCCCAATCTGTTTTCTGTTTGATAAACCTGATATAAACCCTCTCCGATATACAGTAAAAACATGTTTAAAAGAGCTTAACAGTACGGCGTTGCTTCCTCTGTGTTTCTATTTTTTTTCCGGTGATAGGGTTGTTTCAACGTATTGGCTTTTAATAGTATAGGGGGTTTTCCATCTGCATTTGTGATTTTTTTTAACAAAATTAGGTTTTTCTACTGTTTTTGGGTGCTTAAATGTTATGTATGCATTCAATTGATATTTATGCTTTCAATTGTATATCCCTGTTTTTAAAAAATTTTGTTTTGAAGGAACGATCTTACCTTTTTCGTCGCAAACGACGAAAATGGGGATCGAATCCCACACGGAACAACGGGGGTATCCAAACAACACATATATCCAAAAAAAAATTGGATTTTCCGGTTAGACCATGGCGGCAAAGCCCCCCAAATTCGGGAACACGGCTTCGTTTAATTTTTAAAACGTCCGTCAGATCATGGGGCGAAACGCAATATCCGCCAATAAAGTCTGCGACTCGAAAGAAATTTTCAAGTAAGCTTTTAAATTTTTTTCTCAGAAGTTTATCACCGGTAACGTACACTGTCACGAAAATTTGTGTACAAACACTTTACAATACTGATAGCTTTTTTTAAAACGGCACTTTTTGAACTTTTTTTATTTTAGGTAAAAGGGGGATACACACCGGGCCCCGACTTTTTAAAAAATTTTTGGGGAAAACAAAACATTCTCCAACAGTTCTTCACTGGGGGAAGAAAAATAGATTCCCTTTTGGGGCGCTTTTCAGATCGATTTAATTCCTTTCCGGACTTTAGTTTTTTTAACCTTTTTTTCTAAGCCTATTGAATTTTTTTAAAATTAAAAATCCGTGATATTTGCAGGCATGACTATTAATGGAATTTATTTTACTTTTATATAAATATGGCCCACTCCTTACAGCTTGCGGGGGGGGCCCTTTGACTTTTTTAAAAACTTAAAAACTAATTTTCCTTGTAAATAATGTAAAAAAACCCCCACCCATAAACGGGCGGGTAACATTGCCCGAGGGGCTTATGACACAAAAAGAATATTTTTTGACAAATAATGAAGATTTTTTTTTCAGATTTGGTTTCATTTTTTAAAGCTTACAATAATGCTTATCAAATAGAAATAACTTTGTTCCTTCTTTTTAGTTAGAATTAAATCCTTTTTTTCAGATTTTTATGTGCATTTTTTTGAAGCCCAAAAAAATATTTTTTTAATGCAATTTTTAAAAAAAAAAGGATCAATGGTTTTCTTGCCCCAAAACTGTGCGCCAATACCTTTTTATATATTTGGGGTAAATACTTTTTTTCTATGCAATTATGAATTTTTTTTTTGGGACAACATTTCTCTATAATTTTAATGAAAGCAAATAAAATTTTACTTTCATGACTACGCAATAATTTAGAGCTTTAAAAAACCCTTTAAAAAAACCCCTTTTTTTTTTAAAACTTAGCTTTCGAACTTTTTTTTTTTGGACTTAAAAGATTATGCGCAAAAAAATCTAAAAGGGGGAAATAATTCCCCAAAATGAAGGCAACCAAGTTATTTTTTTTCTAATTTTACTTGTTTAAAACAAATGGCCCAAAGTTTAAAAGAAATATCTCATTTTTTTGCAAAAATAACTTTTTTGTCATAAGCCGATGGGGAAATGTTACCAACCTGAAAAAAGCATAAAATCCATTTTTTTTACTTTTTTTATTTATTCATCAATTGAAATGGCCTTTTAGATTTTATTTCTTAGCCCATGCTGTATACCAGAATTTAAATTTGATTTATGTTTCTCCCGAAAACGTGCTCGCCTAAAATAGCATTATGGGGAATCAGATCGCTTCTAGAAAAAAATATAGATTTTAAACAGCGGGTAACATTCCCCGATCGGGCTTTCGACAAAAAACAACATTTTTTTGAAAATAGTAAAGAATTCTTTCAAATTTGGGGTTCATCTTTCAATACAAAAATTAAAAAAAAAATAACGGGTTTGCCTTCATTTTGGAAATTTTTTCCCCCCTTTTCAATTTTTATGACCAAATTTTTAAGCCAAAAAATTATTTTAATCATTATTTTATGCTATTGGTGTTTTGTTTCGTATATCCACACCATTGACACCGTCAAATTGTCACAGTCAATAGCTTTTAACCAACTTGGCGCAACAACAATTCGGCTCGTCTTTTTTTGGGAAATATTAAACTTTTTTACATTTACGATACAACCAATTTTTAAAAAAATTCATTGATACTTCCCATTTTAAAAAAAATCTAGCCCAACAACGTAATTACAAAAAAAACAGCCCATCTGGAGTTCTGAAAGCATCTCGATTAGTTGGTAAAATTTTGGGAAATGAAATTAAACGCCTAAATGCAAGTTTTTAAGAGTTATCAAACCATAACTGCAAAAATTTAAATTTACTTTCCGAAATAAAGCTAAAATTTTGCTCGTAAATGAAAGCAATTTCAGATGAATTTTTAAGATAAAAATTTCACACAATTTATTTTGTAAATACAAATAATATCAAAAGTTGCTTTTTTTTGTTAATGTTTGTAGTTTCGTTTTCATTTGAGGATAAAAAAAACAAAACATCTTTTTGGGGTTAGCCTTTTTTTTGTGAAGGGACGGGGGCTTTTTCTGACCTTTTTGGGAAAAAGGCCCCTTGTTTTGGAATTTCCCGACTCGCAAATACTGCCAATTGTGAAATAATACGTTAAACACCAAATTGGGAAAAAGTATTTCCAGAAAATCCTTTTTTTCTTTCGAAATTTTTCTGTTTTTCACGCTAATTTTCAAAAAGAAAACGTTTATTTAAAATTTCAAGCTGAAATTTCAATAAAATCTAAAATACAAGGTTGCACCACATAATTTGCAAAAAAAATGGTCTTTTAAAAAAAAAAAAAAAAAAATTTTTTTTTTTTTTGGTTTGATTGGGTTTTTTGAACACTATTGGAAAAAAATATTTTTTGCCAGAAGGGCCGAACGAAAAAAGCCCTAAATGGGTATAAATTAAAAAATGTAAGTCATTTTATAATTAAATCAGAATGCACTATCTTACAAATTCGACATGTATACATTTGAATTGCTTTTTTAAAATTATTTACGAAAATTTGCCTGCCGTATTTCAGCCATATTAAAATAACCCATAAATGATGCTTCCGAATTATTTTTAAAGGGTCTTTTAGTTATAACCACAAAATTGTACCCCAAAGGAAAACCGTGCTTTAAATTTGATGTTTTTAAGCATTTTTTAGATTTTAACCCTTATTAAAATCCAAATTTGCAAAATTAAAATTTAACAACAAAAAAAAAAGCTACATCTAAAATTTCAGAAACATTGGCAAAAAATTTAAAATTTTTGAGCTCTGCAAATGCAAACTAAAGGGCGTCACATTTTTTTTTGGTTCGATCATTCATTCCCTGTCTCCTGGGAATCCCCAGTCGAGCATGTCCCAAAAAATATATAAAGTTTTTGGGGGGTATCAGCAGACCATTTTTTAGGTTCAAAGTTCAGCTTTAATTCGGGGCATGTAAATTTGGGTCGGGCTTAAATTTTCATCTTGTTGCCACAGGTTTAGTTGAAATCTGATTTTGTACACTGCACACATACTCAAAATTTTTAATTTAACTTTATGAACAGAACGTCAGATACCAAAAACAATTTTTGCTTTTTGTCGGCCCCTTTGTTCAACAAACTGGGGAAAAGGAACAATTCCCTACTCTTTACCATCTGTTTTTGCCTTTCATGATACCGAGAAAAGTAAAGCATAACCCCCAAAGTCAAAAGGTTACCTGGAATCACGGTAAAGAATTTTCATACCTGTCAAACCACCATTGCGCGTGCCACACCATTTCCCCCCCTAGATCATGCCACCCCTACATTAAAAGTCACACGCATTTTTAAAGAAAAAAGAAATCAATTGTTTTTTCGTAGAAAAAATTAATAAAAACGAAAGGGTGACGTTGACACAGTTTTTTTATACCGTAAATACAGCTTTACTTCACCGGCAACTTTTTATTTCTACCCATGAAAAACACACAAAAAGAAAACAGGGGGGAACTATTCAAAACCAATCTTTGTTTTAAAAGTCTAAATTTCTATGGGGGGGGGCTTTCCGGTTTTAAGATTTTCCCCTCCAGACCCCAGAAAACCTTTCCCTTCATTTTGATCACACTCGGCCTTTGTGGACCTTTGACAGCTAGAATTTTTGGGCTGTTCGGCGGGTTAGCGTTAAAAAAACCCAACTCAAACAGTGACTTTTTTTTTTTCAAAACGAAAATTTTTAACTGCATTTACTTTTTTAAACATTTTGACAAAATTCTACTGTTTATTTCTTTAAAAAAATTTTATTTAACAAATTTCTCCCGCCAGCCAATGATAAATTGGGGGGTCATCTATTGGCATGAAAATTGAAAAAACGAAAAAAGGATTTAGCTCTTAGACCTTTGAAATTTCAAACAGCTGTTGTCCATGTTTTCTAATTTTCTCACTTTTTCTATTTTTAGGCACTTGGTTAACAGATTTTGTACGCCCCAAATGCTTGTTGACAAGAAAAAACCCCGCTTGCGGGTCTAAGGATTTTATTTCTTTTTTTTTTTTTTTTAAAATTCAGCTGTGGGGGCGTTTCATCATTCAAAAACAGATCAAATACATATACAATTAGTATTTGTTGAACAATTTTTTTCGATGAGTCATGCTAGAATCAAATACCAAAAATTTGCGTAAAAAAAATTCTGTTCCTTTCCACCCACCACAATTTTGGGGCCCACCCCAAGGACGGTGCGTCCCCTTTGCTTGGGGAAAAATTTTTTTTTAATTTTGGACAAAAAATTTAAAACTGCACTTTTAGCTTTAAAAAATGGGCAGATGGGATAAACACTTACTGATCTCTAAGGCATAAACCCCCCTATTTGATTCTTTTTTTACACAAAAATTATTTCCCAAAAATCTCCCAAAAATAAATTTTAAAAAATCCAAGAAAAAGTTTTTCCCAAACCCCCACCCTAATTTTTTTTAAAATTTTTAAAACCGAACAAATTTTTTTTTTTGACCTTAATAATTTTTTTAGATAAAGATTTTGACAAAACCATAAAATATAATAAAACATGTTTGCAAATTTTAAAAAATTATTTTGCTCGTCACCTGCACATGACAAAAGATTATTCCCATTTTCCCAAAAGTTTTTTAAAAAAACTTCTTTAAACCACTGGGGAGATTTACACCCAAAATTTACAGAAATCATGGGGGTCCTCTTCAAATTACCCATAGAAAAATTTAAATTTCCCAAAAAGAACTCACCGAAAAAAAAACTTGAAAATGTTTCTGTCAGAAATTTTTACCGGGAGGGCTTTTCATCCTATATACAAGGCCTATATTCGGCCACTTCCCCCAAAAAAAAAAATATTGCATTTTTCCATGCAAGGGAACATTTCCCCCAAAAACACACACAAAAGGTTTAAAATTTTTTTTCATTTTAGTGTTTCTGGGGGAAAACGGTTCTCAATATTATTTTTTTTGCTCACCCAAAAAGGACAAGGACTTTTGTGAAGTGTGGCTCCTCCCGTCCGGCGTCGGTAAACTTTTTCTTTTACCACTCATAGGGCAATTTTTTAATCTTTTATGAAAATTGGGGTTGGGCTCTTTTATCATTTACAAAATTTTTTTTCTTTTACAGGGTTTACTTCTTTAAGCAGCAGCACAAAAAGGGAATCAACAAATCCATTACTTGAAAAACAAGAAGAAACACCAGAAAAAAAAAAGACAGAAGAACGGGAAATTAATAAAAAAAAAAAACTTTTAAGGGTGGGAAATTTAATTTACTTTGAAACTAAATTTTTTTTTGAGAACAGCATGTTGCAAACTGTTACTTTAAGAGATAATTTTATCACTTTTTTTTGTTATTGTCGGCCCCTTGCAAACAAAACTGTTTTTCCAAATTTTTTTCGTTATGTGCGGCACCTCCATTTATTTGTCGACCAAATTTGGACATCATGACAAAACTTGTTTTTTTATGGTTAATTTAACCTCAGGAGACGATTCATGCGCAACCCCCTTTCCTTCCAAAGGGCAAGATCACACTTTCGTCAAAGGGCAAATTCAAAAATGACTTTGTCCAAAATTTCTTCTTCAGCATGGGGGGGATTTTTATGTACTTGGGACAATTGTTTCACCATCATGATGAGTGTCATCCAAAACCAGGTCCCCCGTCTAAGGTCAAGTCACCTTAGAGGGCAAAGGGTACAAAAACAAATTTGCCAAGGGTTTCTTCTTTATGCATAGGGATTTTATGTAACTTGGCAAAAAAAGTTCACCCCATAGATGGTGTCATGCCAAGAACCAGGGGCCCATCTAAGGCAAGGTCACACTTAGAGTCAAGGGTACAAAAGACAACTTTTTCCAAGATTTCCTTCATGAGGGGGGAAATTTTATTTTAACTTGGGAAAAGTTCACCACCATGAGCGGGGTTCCCGGGGGAAGAACCAGGTCCCTTGGGGCTAAGTCAAGGTCACACTTAAGGGAAAAATCAGATACAAGAATACTTTTCGGGGCATTTCTTTTTGATCTAAGGGATTTTGTTTAATTGGGGCATGGTTTTCATCATCACAGGGCAGCATAAGGCCTAATTACTTCCCTTTTTTTTTACTTAAATAGCTTACATTTGTAACTTTTTTTTTACTGTCAGGGAAAAATCAAACCACTTTTCTGTATCAACTGCTGTTAACCCTTTTCAGGTGTATTTTGACCTTCTCGCTGGGCGGGTTTTTGTGTACTTAAATTTTTTTTTTATTTTTTTTTTTAATTTTTTTTTTTTTTAATTTTACTTCCTTTGTTGTTACTGTAAATAACTTTTATTTAACTTTTTTTTAGTCCTTTTATTTGGGAAAATGTTTGCCCCAATGAACAGATTCATGCACAAACCCCGTCCTTTTGACAGCGGGGCTTACAATTGCCTGTGTCATCAGTTCTCATATTTTTCATGAGATTTTTTAAAGGGGAAAGGTTCTTTAACCCTCGGTAGAAGCTTTCCGCTGATTAAATATTTTTGGTACATATTACAGGGCAATTCACTTGGGGGCAAGGGCAAGTCAAATAACTTCAAACTTTTTGGGGGGGATCATAGCTTTTTCAACCATGAACATATAAAATACAGTTTTTTGAATTTGAGTCAATAATCAAGGGGCAAGTCACGTGACCTTTAACGTTTAAACCCTTTCCGAAGATACTTGACCTTGACCTAAAGGGGTAAAGTTTGTACCATTTACATCATGAATACTCAAGTTTTACTTGATCAGTAGGTCAAGTCACAAAAAGGCAAAACATGAAATTTTTTTCAATTTTAAATTAGAAAGTTGACCTAGGGTAAGAAAATTGTTTGGAGGTTTAAATTTTGACCCCCAGGGGACCCCTAATGATGTTGAGGTCAAGGTCACAGGCAAGTCACACGACCCGCTCTTTAAAAAAAAATCAGGACACCTGGGGCTTCCCCACCACTAAAAAATGAAATCCCAATGACCTATCCTGGTTTGGGGGATGTTTTTTCAACAAAAAAAATACGTTCTTTAAAACGTTTTTGGACAAAACTTCAGGACTTTGGGGTGAGAAAACAAAAATTTTTACAAGGTTGTCTGCCACAATTACCGTATTGATTTAAGTTCCAAAGATCGGGGACCCGGAACTTTTTAAACCTTTTTCCCTACACCCAAATTAGAACACTTTGGGGGGACAGAAACTAGGAGATTGAATTTAGTCATTAGGGCATAGCTCAAAAAATCACTTGATATTGGGTTAGTTTTGGGGTAAGGGGATATTGTAGGGGGGATAATTCATCACTTCTGTACAACCAGGGTTTTTTTTGCTCACCCACAAAGGGGACTTTTGTGTCACCGTTCCGTCCGCCTACAATTTTACTTTTAAAAAACATTTTACCTAATCTTTAAAACTTTCAAAATTTCCCAAAAAAAACTTGGGCACATTTTGTTGGTTTTTCTTTGGGTCAAAAAATAGGGCACCAATCAAATCAAAAAAAGCTTTTTAACCCCGAAGGGCACATTTAAGACTATTCCCCATGAAACTTTGGCCCCAAATTTAATCTTATATTCAAGGTCTATCTAATTTGGGTTATGTAGGGTCAAAAACATCGATAGGACAAATCAAAGGGAAAACTATTTTTTTCTAGAAACCCAAATTTTGACCAACTTAATGAAACTTGGCAAAAGTTTAACTTAAGATCCATTTCAGATCAAATCTGGGGCAGGGGTCAAAAAATAGTCCCCAGGTTTTAAAAAAGGGGGGCTTTTTAACACTCGGGGGTCACAAATTTTGGCCCAATCTTAAAGAAAATTGTCAAATGTTTCCCTCAATAAAAATTGGACAAGTTTATATTGGGGCTCTAGGTCAATACTACCCAGCAAATCAAAGGAAAACTTGTAACGTATGGGGCCCCATTTAACCATATCTTTTAAAATTTGCAGAATTTTAATCTTGAGATCTAAGCCAAAAAATCATTTAGGGGGATTAAAATTTCACTATCAAATCAAAGGGAAAAGCTTTTTAACCTCCAAGGCCCCATTTTTTGCGCATCTTCTGAAACTTAATCAGAAGTTTTTCTTGAGATCTTTCATCAGTTTTTAACTGGGTGTGGGGCAAAAACAGTCACCAATCAACAAAGGGTAACAGTTAACTCTTTTGAGCTACTTTTTGACTTTCTTAATGTAACTTTGGGCAAATTTGACTTGATATCTTTATGTAAAGTCCCGCGGTGATCAGGACCCCCCATGGGCCCCTCTTGTTTATTTTTTCTTTTGTAAAGAAATTGCATTCAGAATCAAAAAAACGCAAGTTTTTCACAGACAAACTTTTCAAAACCTGCAAAAGCATCCATACTTTTTTTAAAAGTTTTTATCACAGTTTAGCTATATTTCATAGGAAAAAACAAGTTTTTTGACTGTATCTTATAAATGTTAACAAAAAACTTAAACATTAACATTTATTCAAAAAAAAGTAATCAATCTTTTTGATGTGTATATAAAAACAAAATTAGATTTGTTTAAAAAGTAATTTCAGAATTAAAAATTAAAACAAAAAAAAAAAAACCAACCTGCACAAAATCAATCTGTCTCCCAAACTGACCGGGCCCTGTGCAAATAATTGTTAATGGTGTCGTCTTTAATCTTTTAACAAGTTCAATCATAATTTTTCATTTTATGATTTTTGCTCACCTAAACCAGTTGACTGTTGTATCTCATTAATTTTTTATTTTTCCAACAATTTGCCCGTTTTAAACACCCAGTAAACAGTTTTTTTAAATGTTTAAAAGGGGATTGAAGTCTGACGATTTCCCCCTTGAGGCATGCCTTATTTTTTATATTTCTTTATGTGCGGTATTTTTAACTTCATTTTATAATTTATTATAAGGGACCTCAACTGTATGACATTTTTTTAGATTTTCATGCGGGGATTTTAAATTTATGTGGGCCTTTTAAATTTATATGTTGTGCTTTTAACTTAATACGGGCGTTAAATTTTTATGCTAATTTTTTAAACCTTATTCAACTTTATATGTGGTACAAATAACTTTTTTGCCAAATATATAAATTATGAAATCTGAATATTACGAAAGTTAAAGAATACTGCCAAGACATCCGACATAGGGTATCATTCGAGGGCATTCTGCCTCTACTACACCAGTTAACCCGCGCCATTTTGCAAAGGATGTCGTCTGCACTGAAAGCTATGCTTGACGAAGTAGACCAAAGTAGATCTTACAGCTATTTTCCAGCGCTTCGTGGATGAACAAAAGATGACGATGCTTGCTATTTTTTCGCAATAAACTAAATTTCATAATGTTGTTTAACCATATTGAAGTTTACACCGCGTATACACTTGAAATTACCGCAAATAAAGTTGAACGTATCAAACAAGAAAATCGAACCACTACACATAATAAAAAGACGACTAACGAAAGGTGAAACAACAGCATATACCGTTTAAAGCACCGCATAGACATTAGAAAGCACCAGATATAAAGCTGAAATCACCGCATGCACAGCTGAAACAACCACATGAAAATGTAAAACCAATCCATACATAGTTGCAAGTACCACGTATACAATAGAAAGCATATCATATAAAGTTAAAAGCACAGCATATGCAGTTTAAAGCATCGCAGATAAAGTCAAAAGCAAAACATATAAAGTGAAAATCACATTTTATACTGATAAGAGCACCCTGTAAACAGTTAAATCCGCATATAATGAAAAGTACAGTATACATAGTTATTTATCTAATGTCACTTATAAATTTCCCATATTGGTTTTGGTTTGTAAGATCTCATTTTTAATAAATGCATGAATATGTGAATATGTATGATTAAAGGGGAAGATGCACACCACATCACTGTTCAACTTTTATAATCGGCAAATCGCTGGTTGTATCGCTTCAACAACAAATAAAATGCACTAAAATCAAGATCAAGGCAGTCTTAACTAACATAGAAAGTCTTGTAAAAGCTTGTTTCCGTAGAACACCGGGTATATATACATTTATGTATACTTTAAAATAGTGACTAGCTTGACTATTCGTAGACAGCTCCTGGCAATTGTTCTGATCCTGATGTCGTCGGCGTTCGTTTTTTGTCAATATACAACTTAATTTAAATTAGAATACAATTCACCTTTGTTTCACCAGACAGAACTAGCATTTTTTGAAAAACTCAGATTTTTTTAAATTAGTTCTTTACAAAAGAAGAAATCAGCTGCAAATTTTTGTTTTCAACATTTTGGACTTGGATTGTACAATTTCTTTGATTTGTTTTCATTATTTTTTTTTTTTTTACTATGCTTTATTTTAGTGTGATTAGATTAAAACAAAAATTTTTTTCCCTTTAACCAAGCTCAAGTTGTTGATTTTTTTTTGTATTTTGCTACACTTCTAGAGCTTTAAGGTGCCCAAAATTTAAGTAATCGTGGTTTTGGTTTTTTTTTTCAAAAAAGTTTAAATAGTATGTTTTAGTAAGTGCCTATTTCTGTTTTAATCAATAGCTAAATTCTAAATTTTAAATTTCGGTTTAACTAAACAGATATAAAAAAATTATTGTTTACATTTCTAATCTTTTGCATGAAAAGCTTTTTCCAATTTTATTGCAAAGAAGAATTGTTCAATAAGTATTTTAAAAGTCTAAAAAAAGCCCATTTTTAATTTAAAATTTTTTTTTTGCTTTAAGGAAAATAATAATTGCTCAGTTTCGATTAAATTTTATAAGAGTTATACCCCTTTAATCAATCAATTTTTTGTATTGGGTTTTTAAATTTAGTCAGACCTCCTGGGGGACAAAAAAAATTAGTTGAACGTTTTTGGTTTTTTATTACCGTAAAAGGTAAAAAAAAAAGGCATCATGCGAAAGCAGCCCTCATTGATTTTTTTGTCTCTGTACAAAAGAAAATTGTCCTATCATGATTTTCTAAGTCCAAAAATGAGCCAAATTCATGCAAAAGCAATTGAAGTTACGGTAGTTGTGTGGGTAGCTTTTAGTGGGGAAAAAACTCTCCAGTTTTTTTTAAAGCAACGTTAATCGTTAAGGGGGGGGAAAAAATTGACCCTAAACGCAAAATTATCCAAAAAATTGATATTTTTTATGACTTTTTTTAAAAAAGGGGGGCAAATTTTTTAAAAAAAAGGGGGATAGTTTTTGGCTATATAGATTCAGCTTTTGTAGTGAACAAGTAGTTTTAATATAGCTTTCAATAGCTTTGATATATAAAATTTTTTTATTATTGCGTTCAATAGCTTTGATATTTTTAAACCAAATTTAACCCAAAAATCTGATTTTCTAAGCCCAATAGGGGGGCCTAAATTCTTTCCCAAAAAAGCGGGATGGTTTTGTTTTTTGCGTACGAGTCAATTTTAATGTTTTTTTAATTTTTTTTAAAATTTTAAAGTTGTAAGCAATCTTTGTAGTTTAAAAAAAAAGCTGACCTAAACATAAAACTTAACCAGGCAGTGCCAAAGCCAACGACAACACCATCGCCGACGCCGACGCCAATGCCGATCAAGTGATGACAATAATTCATCAGTTTGTTTTGTTTTGTTTTTTTTTGCAAAAAAGGTCAGATGAGCTAATGACTGCATTTTCAGCTCCCCTTAGAGTTAAATCTAATGTTAAAGTTCATTATCAATTCTGCAAGACATTGCGTTTGGATGAATGTGGCCTTAAGTAACCCATACAGGTGTAAATGAAATAAGCAGAGAAAAGAAGTTATATCTCGTGTACTTGCAGATCAATGCTACAGCAATACTATTTTGCCTATAAGTTTATCTTTTGTTCGTTTATGCTGTCTATATGGTTTGATAACACTTACATGTTAGGCCTAGAAATATTGTTTGTTTGTGGTAAAATGCTATCACAATTAGGATTCTATTATTAGGTAAATCGTTGATTATTTTTCTTTTATATGAGACTTTTCGGAAATTATTTTTGTGTCCAAAAATGAATACAAATAAGGGGGTTATGCCTTCCGAGTATCAGTTAGTTGATTTCTTGATTAAAGCATAAAAGTGCAATGTTGTAAAAAATTCTCCGATTAGGATCGAGCAAAAAATTTAGTGTAGATCGGGATACCGGAAACTAGATTCTTTTTAGGCCTTATCTAAAGTTGTAACTGATAGATTAAAAATATCAATTTGGTATTGCTTTATTTAATTTGTTGTGCTTTCAATATGAAACTGAAATAGTCCATAAACATGCAGTGGTAGAATATTAACAGAGTCTCTTATATTGCAGTCAGTGGATACCCAAAATGGCAGACCGATAACACGAAATAGTACGACAGACATGAAAAATCGCTATTTTAAGTGAAATAAGTAAGTTTACAACATAATTTATGCATGTCCTAACATAAATTTAAGGCCCCGTACTTGTAAGATTAATATCAACAATGTATATTCATCAGACCGCCATCTTGAATACAGAGTGCCCCAGGGCAGTTGCTTGGTCGGTGGCTGTATCTCACCTATGCTAGAACTCTTTTGAATTCATTCCAAATTCCACATCAGTCTACGGTGTTGCTGCTGCTCATATAGCAAATAAAATACATCTGTTTCCGTAGAATCACAAGCGATCGGAGACCTTGAAAGGTGCGAAGTTATTATCAATAACTGGATGAATAGAAACAAACTGAAAATGAACACTTCCAAAACTTAATTTATTATGTTTAGTAGCAGACCTCAATTGAATGTTTCACAAATTCCATTAACATATATATACAGAATAGACGAACAAAAGATAAACTTATAGGCAAGATAGTATGTGCTGCAGCATTGATCTCATACAGGATATATGCATTACTTCAAGTCTTGTAATCTATTGATTCATATGTACGATGTATATACATTACTTTATCATTTGTTGATTCATATAGCATACTGTGAACATACATATACATTATTGCAAACGGCTTAAAACAAGATCTAAGCTTAACATTTACTTATTCTTTTCAAATTTTATTGCTTTGGAAATTCAACTGGAAAGAACCAGTAAAGGACATAAATCACAAAACTTGTATAAGCCACAAAAAAATACAGTTTCTAGACTCTCAAAATCTTAGTTTTAGAAATACGACAAATTCCGTTTGAGGGTCAAATTATCCTTGGACAATTTGTTATTTATGTGCCAACTTTGGGTTTTGTTTTTTAATGCCAACCTTGGCTTTTACTCATAGGTATAAATA
>NW_026463233.1:0-68297 GCF_021730395.1 Mercenaria mercenaria | reverse complement strand
TCGAATTAAAATCTCCAAATAAGCAAATGGTATCATATTTTCTTGAAAACATGTTCAGTTCATTTTGAATTTCACAAAAAGGATCTTCTATAGAAAAATCAGAGTACTCTGGGGGAATATACACAATTCCACAGACTATATCGTTGTCTGTATTACATAGGGATTTTGATATTATAAACCACAAAGTCAATTTACTATCGGTTTCCTTAATAACTATATGCTTAGAAATATCATTTCGAACAAGTAGAGCGAGTCCCCCACTTTTGCGGCGACTCATTGTAGATTTCCTATTTTTCATAAAAATCTCGTAACCTGGAATATCAATAAAATCTAGATCATCACATTTCGTTTCCTGCAAACCTGTAATACAATATTTGTTTATAAGTTCAATAAACTCGGGACATTTTAATTTAGATTTTAACCCGCATACATTTAATGATAGAATATTGAATAAATCGAATTCTGATTCATTTGAAACGTCATGACCGCTACGTACTAGCATTGAAAAAGAGTTTTGCTCATTAGAGTTATTTCTCGTATTTACTACGTGTAAGTCACTGTTCAAAAAAGTATAATATGCCGTAGGGTAATAAGTAGGACATTCACACTGTCTGGCCAAACAAAAGTTCAAGTATTGTAAATTACTGCAATAAAAGTGCAACAACTAAATCCCATAATAGCTAGAAATCACGCATTGTGAAAAAACATCAGTATTTAGGCTATTAAACGAAGAACAATCCATACTATTTCTATACAGTTCAAGTATACAATTGTGATAATACGCCACAGCATTTAGACAATTTAGTAAAGTCCAATTATAGTTAATCCCGTTATATACATTGTACAATGCATAGAAATAATTTATGAATGAATTATGTAGTAGGCAGTTGTACAGATTATAGTGATAATAAAAGTAATATCCATTCCCTAACGTGACCATAACGTCACGTACATTACGAACCTTACCAAAAATAATAACTCTAACTACAAATAACATTTCAGATTATTATTTGATAATCGCCATATACGAAGCACTTGCGAGGCGCAACATGAAAAATACACAATTTTAACCATATTATTACAACAATTCATAATATTCAATACATTTATACATATAAATATATGTTTGGCATTAAACATATGCCTAGTAGACATTTACGGATTAAGTCTACGTGGACTGTGGACACCTAAGGCGATAGATTTTTCAAGGGGACCGTCTCAACATAGTTTAATTATATTATGCGTGATATGAAAAAGAGTTTATAACGGCAATAGGGTTTGAGTTATTATATCATCACTATGCGGTAGGTGATATAAAATTTGGATGTGCCTGTTTTTAGCTCGACTTTTCGAAGAAAAAGTAGAGCTATTGCATTCGCTCCGGCGTCGGCGTCGGCGTCGGCGTCGGCGTCTCCGTTGGTTAAAGTTTTTTGATAAAGTCAAATATCTGTTACTGTCAAAGCTATTGACTTAAAACTTAAAATACGTATTAACTATCAAAGTCTACACAAGGAAGAACAATCCCCATAACTCTGATTGAATTTTACAGAATTATGCCCCTTTCTAATTCAGCATTTTTGGTTATAGTTTTTGATAAAGTCAAATATCTCTGTTACTATCAAAGCTATTAACTTGAAACTTATAATAGTTATTAACTATCAAAGTCTACACCAGGAGAAATAATCCCTATAACTCTGATTGAATTTTGATAGAATTATGCCCCTTTTAACTTAGAATTTATGGTTAAAGTTTTGGATAAAGTCAAATATCTCTGTTACTATCAAAGCTATTGAATTGAAACTTAAAATACTTATTTACTATCGAAGTCCACACCAGGAAAAACAATCTGTGTTACTCTGATTTGAATTTTGACAGAATTATTTACCTTTTTAACTTAGAATTTTTGGTTAAAGTTCTTGATAAAGTCAAATATATCTGTTACTTCCAAAGCTATTGACCTGAAACTTAAAATACTTATTTACTATCAAAGTCTACACCGGGAGAAACAATCCCTATAGTTATTAACTATCGAAGTCTACACCAGGAAAAATAATCCCCATAACTCTGATTTGAATTTTGACAGAATAATGCCCCCTTTTAAATTAGAATTTTTGGTTAAAGTTTTTGATAAAGTCAAATGTCTCTGTTACTATCAAAGCTATTGACTTTAAACTTAAAATAGTTATTTACTATCGAAGTCTACACCAAGAAAAACAATCTTCATAACTGTGATTTGAATTTTGACAGAGTTATGTCCCTTTTTAACTTAGAATTTTTGGTAAAAGTTTTTGATATTTTTTTTTTGATTTAACGTCGCACCGACACATGATAGGTCATATGGCGACTTTCCAGCTTTAATGGTGGTGGAAGACCCCAGGTGCCCCATCACGAGCGGTCACCTGGGTAGAACCACCGACCTTCCATAAGCCAGCTTCCTCACATGAAGAATTCAACGCCCCGAGTGAGGGTCGAACCCACATCGATGACGGGCAAGTGATTTGAAGTCAGCAACCTTAACCACTCGGCCACGGAGACCCCCAAAGGTTTTGATAAAGTCAAATATCAGAGGATTGGAGCAAAATTTAAAGAACTTTACTGTTGAAGTTCTACGGAAAAAATGACAACAAAGGGAAGAAATTCCCCGAAAAAATCTTAGTCCACTAAAATTATTAACAGGTACAGATGTGTCAAAATACACCTTAACTTTGCAGGTACCATCCATGTTGTACCAAAGAAAAGTGGTCTCGGTTTTTACCTACGGCTAATAATAAAAAAGTTACAAAATAACCTATTTCTAATAACATGAAAAGGAAGTAATTCAATAAAAAATATTGTAAGGGAACAAAAAAAAAAGAATCTGCCAAATAAAAACAAGAGCACCGCAATGCAAAGCAACATAAACACAAAACAAAGTCATGTGACCTTTAACCTCTAAGTGTGACCTTTACCTTGAAGCGAGCTATGTGCTCTGCACGTCGTCTCAATGTGGTGAACATTTGTGCCAAGTTTTTTTTTAAATCCTTCAAGCAGTTTAAGAGTTACACATTGCACTCGAAACAAAGTTATATGACCTTTGACCCCTAAGATGGACACACAGACAGACAGACGGTCAGACGAACACCAAAATACGTTCCTTCGGGCGTATAATAACAACAAAGGAATGGAGACGCAAGATATTACATTTTCTACAGTTTTCACAATGTTTTACCTGCTGACCTACATTTTGATCCCAGCAGTTAAGATTTATTTTCATTTCGGACGACGACGACGATAGAATACGGATACACTGCGAACAGATAAGCTCATCTTTTCAACTTTGTCGCAGATGCGCAACTTATAATACTGAAGAACCTTACGGGAAAGTGTTATGACGCTAGATCAAATACTTTTTGCGATATGCATAACAAAACACCTCTCTGGCGAACAGACAGACGGACAGACAAATCTAAATCTTATCCTGTGCGGTAACATAATAAGCCAGACCTTACCATCATTATTGGAATGTTTTCCTACCACACATAAATTAAAATTATCATGTTGAGATGGTCCCCATGAAAAATCGATCGTCTTAGGTGTTCACAGTCCACGTAGACTTAATTCGTAAATGTCTAATAACAACATGAAAGCTTATTTCTCTCACAATGTAACTTGTATATATCGATTTACTAATCATTAGTTCATCTATCCTTACTTCACACTGCCAATAACGTCAAAACATTACTTAAATATAAAATTTAACGTGTGAACAGTTACGCTTTGCAAAGCTGAATGACCACTTTTCATAAATTATTACCGTTAATCAATGCGCTATGTATTATAGCGCATAATCAACTGTCCGTGACTATCTTACACATAAGGGAAAATAGTTTTCTTTTAATTCGTAAACTCAAACTCAGAAAACTATATTTCCCTAACGTGACCATAACGTCACGTACATTACGAACCTTACCAAAAATAATAACTCTAACTACAAATAACATTTCAGATTATTATTTGATAATCGTCATATACGAAGCACTTGCGAGGCGCAACGTGAAGATTAAAGAACGGGATTATAAATTAAATATATGTGATTATATTCTAACACATATGCAAACCGTTACTATTATATTATACAGTAAACAAAACAGAACGGAAATATTTCAATTGCCTTGCAATATTAACTGACTATATACTTTTTATAAGGAAGGACTTATATTTACAATCCCAGTGCTCTAGACACTGACAGTCTTTCCTTCAAAGAGTCCTTAATATATCTGTCCTTTGCACTGTCGCTCAACCAACGACCGTGCCTTTTAAATATTCTGTCTTTAATGCCATTTTGTGCCGCAGCAGTAGCCCCTCCTGATCTCAATGAGTGTAGACAATATTTCTTGATATTAGAAACATGAGGCGTCAATGCCAGTTTAAACTGATCCCGCAGATTTGAATAAGACATCTTTTTATTACACTCTCTACTGATATATCCGCCTTTTACTTTAGATAGATTACAAAACAAATAATCCGTTTCTTTTAAACATGCCCATTGTATCAATTTTTCTACATTTACAACAGGGCACAGTGCAGTACCGGTTCGGGATATCACAATCCAAGCTCCATCTCTGTATTTATCAGTTTTACTGGTTTCCATGAAAATACCCATGTACTCTTTGTCAAAAACAATATCAGATACTAAAATATCTAAAAGCTCAGAGCTTCTCAAAAATCCTGCAAACGCGATCAAACATGCGCTAATTATTCGCTGATTTTTAGCGTTGTTTTCTTCATAAAGACTTTTATGCAAATCAAACAAAATCGAAATGGTAATTGGTTCTTTTTTGATAACAGGTTTAGCAAGAATTCTTTTTCCAGCTTCCAATACATTTTGGACTAGCTTTGATTCTGTCGGTGACTTAAGATCATATAAATCGTGGAACCATTTGATTCCGTAAAAAGCAGCAATAACAGAACTTGAACCATTGGCACTTTGAATAATTGAACACAAATATAATGATACTGATAAAGGTTTAGCCGGCAAAATATCCCCTCTTCCCAAACCATTACAATAACCCCATTTTCTCCAACGATCAAAACTGTTTTTATACTTTTGACATGTATTTTCGGCTCTAGATTTCTGCAATAATTCCAGAAGAAGGTCCATCTTGCCCGGCAATACCTCAGGTAATTCTTCGATTTCGTCTTTATGGGCCTGGAAAAATAGATGTAAACAAAAGAACCGAAATTATTCAAAATCAATTATAGAATTATGCTTCGAATAAAATAACTCTTACATTAAACTGTTTGAATTTCGTTGTCAAAACAATTTATACAGTCATCTTAACACAGCCGATGAGACCACCTTTTTATGATTTAAAAACAGACACAGTTATCTCATCACAGGCTTTGCCTCCCTTTTTTAAATATGAACAGACGCAGTCGTCTTATAACAGCCGGTGATGTCACCTTTTTATGAATTTAAAACAGAGGCATTAGTCTCATAACAGCCGGTGATGCCACATTTTTATGAATTTAAAGAGACGCAGCCGGTGTTGCCACCTTTTTATGAACTTAAACAGGCGCAGCCGGTGATGCCACCTTTTTATGAATTTAAACAGACGCAGCTGGTGATGCCATCTTTTACTGAATTTAAATAGGCGCAGTCGTCTCATAACCGCCGGTGATGCCACCTTTTTATGAATTTAAATAGCGACAGTAATCTAATGACAGACGGTGATGCCACCTTTTTATGAATTTAAACAGACGTAATAGTCTCATAACAGCCGGTGATGCCACCTTTTTATGAATTTAAACAGACGCAGTCGTCTCATAACAGCCGTTGATGTCACCTTTTTATTAATTTAAACAGAGGCAATTTAGTCTAATGACAGTCATTGATGCCACCTTATAAATTAAACAAACACTGTCGTCTTAAAACGCACAAATGTTGCCACTATTTTCTACACTTAGTTTAATAAATCAAAATTACAAAAAAACAACAACTCATTATTAGCTCAGCATAAATATCTTTGTATTTATATAAACCATTTCAACATTAGCAATATGATAGGATATGTTTACTATCAGTTACTACAAATTTGGGTAGGACAACTCGTACAGTATCAATGTGAATTATCATTACTCGATTACCCCCCCTCTAAAGTCAATATAGAGTGCCAGCATTCTAAAAGCCAAATCAGTATTACCAAAAATACCTGATCCATTTTTACATTTAATATAACACTCTTTTCTCACTGGCAAATCAAACCATGCCAAAATATTTGGAATAAAATTCCAGTTTGGACATATCAATGGCCAAAATATCGCTGATCTCCAAAGAGGTAATACGATAACGCCGTATCCTCTATCCACTTCGATTTTTCTAATCACATTGTATAACACAGATATTGGGGAAACAAACAAGCCTGCATAATCACCCCATGGCTCTGCAAAAGCATCTATTCCCTGACAAGACTCATTCCAAAATCTTGAATAAAAAATTGGAAGCTTGGCATTATGAGGCGAAGCAAACCAATCAACCTGCAACCTTAGATGAAAATGATCTTGAATCAAGGTCAACAAATCTAAAGAAATACCCCAATCATCGTAATCAACGATTCGAGACAAATAGTCCGCTCTCTCATTTGAAGTTCGGGGTATCCATTCCATTTCCAAAGAAATAGTATTCCTGAGGCATAAACTAAAAATATCTAAAGCTACACTTTGTAAATCCCTCTTCATTGAACCTTTTTTCACAATCGAGGTAACACCTTGGTTGTCAGAATACCATTTTACTTTTTGACTTGCTAAAATATGAGAAATTGCATGTAATACCCTATATACAGCGACCAACTCTCTCCATGTGGATAATTTTAACCTTTCTTCTTCATTCCACATACCATGAGATGTTCCATTGATTGTATTTACCTCATAACCTGCATAACCCGAGCTACTACCGTCTGAAAAAACAATCTTTGAGCACTTTGTGGACTCAAACATATCCCGTTTATTTAGATAAGTCAAGTTCGACTCCCAAAACCTTAACTGAGTTATACTTTCATCGGACAATGCTATATACGAATCCCAATAAGGCGCCTTGAGAATGTCAATACTTAATGCACGTGTCATTATCTGAGACACGTGACCTGTGACAATGGACATTGATATCAATTGACCAACTATACTAGCCAATTTCCTAGCAGTCACTTTTCTATGAACTTTAATAGACAGCAAAATCTCTGAAATTGTTCGGAAAGCTTTATCTAACCTCCGTTTAGGAATACAAATGATTCCCGAATCAGAATCCAGAACAGTTCCTAGGAATTCTAACTGTTGAACAGGTTCCCATATAGACTTTAAAGCATTTGGAATAAAACCAGATAATAACAAATCTGCTTTTATTTGATTGCCAACATTTCTAGTAATTTCTATTATCTTATCACAAGCATATCAATCGTCGAAAACATTAAAACAGATTTTCCCTCACCTCGCCATTTTGAAATTAAGGGTCTTGTAATTTTGGTAAAAATATAACAAGCGCTTGAAAGCCCAAATGGTAAAACCAAAAATTTATAAAACGTTTGTATTCCGCTCTTATTAGTCCAGGAAAACCCAAGATATTCTGTGTGTGGCCTAAAAATCTCAATAAAATGATACGCTGATATAAGGTCAAACTTAATCATGCTGTGGCCCTTGTATAAAAACGACAAAGCTGTTTTTATATCTTCGAATCTAACAGATTGCTTCCAAATATGCGAATTTACGTTTCTCAAATCTAAGATGAGCCTTTTCTTATCACTGTTTTGTACAGAAACAGTTAATGGGTTCACAATATACGACTGAACATCACATTTTTCAATCAAACGTCTATCAAGTAAATCTGATAAGGCTTCTTCAACAAAATCTGCCTCTAATAAAGAAGATTTATTGTTTTTGCAATGTGTTTTTGGGGGCATTGAAAATATAGGTATTTTGTATCCATTTTGGATAACATCTAATATAAAGTCATTAGAACCAATGTCTTTCCAAAACTGGATATTTTCTCTTAACCTACCTCGAACTATAATGTGTTTTTGCCCCTGCTCGTACTCGTAATAATCGTGAGTAAATCTATCATAGTCAAATAAATACTCATCTTTTAACAAAGTCCCAACACTCTCATTCTGATTTCCCTCCGAACTGGATCCCGGCTGCACCGACTTATTTCTGCACTCGTGGACAGTACCTCCTGATGTGACCACTGTCTCCACAGGCAAAACATGGACCCGGGGCTGCACCTCTTCCGACTGCCGATCGAAAGCCGGGAGCGTTGCCGACACTGCCGTTGAAGCCTCCGTAACTTCCGTAGCCACGAAAAAGACCTCTCCCATTAGAATGTCCTGTGCTCGAGCCTGCGATGGCTGAGCTCCCCAATGTAAAACGGCTGCTGCCAGACCGACCAATACCAGACCAACCATTGCTAGAATCTCTCTTTCTCTTGAGTGCACGACTCTCTGTCTTAATGATTTTACTCTCGTCCTCCGAGTCACTTGCAATGGGATTTGCTTCATATTGTTTAACCGTCTCCCAACCTCCACTCGATGAATCAGCCAACCTTATTTATTTATTTCTTCGTTTTAACTTTTTTTGAAGTTCATCACACAGTTCCTTAGAATATTCCAATTTGTTATTGTTTATACTCCAAGCAACTTGCCCTACTGTGTCCACCAAATCTTCATTAAACTCGAATTGAATCTTATTTCCGTTGTACTTCCACACAATGTCTTTCGCCTTTTTTAACTTTTTTACTTCGCTAGAAACAGAATCTGAATTGCCCTGAACTTCCTCTCTTAAACTCTGAACTTCAATTCTTTGCTGTCTAATTTCATTCATTAAATCCTTCATAGTTGGATCAGCATTATTTTGCTCGTTTCTATCAGCCATTGCCAGTAAAAAGTATACATGTACATGTAATCGTATAAAATTTAACGTGTGAACAGTTACGCCTCGCAAAGCTGAATGACCGCTTTTCATAAATTATTACCGTTAATCAATGCGCTATGTATTATAGCGCATAATCAACTGTCCGTGACTATCTTACACATAAGGGAAAATAGTTTTCTTTTAATTCGTAAACTCAAACTCAGAAAACTATATTTCAATATAGATACACTAGTACAGTCATACGATAAAGTCACAGGTGGGTGCCCACCAGTCCGACTGTTTTGAATACACAATTGATCAACACTAGTTATTTTTGTCACTGGTCACATTTGAGGCTCCAACTGGGGTCACTGAAATCTCACTTGGAATAGAGTGCTGACTATCAGCCCAACAGATATCAATTTCATCTGGTTGAATTGCGTGTCCGCGGTCATTTAAGACATCATGGTTTTCTGCCCAATGAACGTTCGACTGGTTATCGTCGGTATTTTGTCTCTTTTATTCAGTGTCATTTTCAAGCGGGGAACGTTCTTTACGTTTATGTGAAGTTCTGTCAACGTCTGTGGGCGCAAGTACGTCGAACCTGTTTGGCGTTTCAAAGTTTAGGGTTCTACCATTGTAAGGTATGTGGTCTCTCTCGGGGTATGAACGTCCGATGGGGTGTGATCCGTTTTGTGTAAGCGGTGGCGGTGGATTATCGTTATACACTGGGGGTCCTGGATATGCTGGGGCATTGGGACGGACGTAACATTTACGGCCGTTTTTATCGGAGTATTCTCCCGTATTGATATTGTATTGTTTATTGTTAACAAACAGTCTGTCTCTGACAAGCGACACTTTCTCCCCTTGTCTAGACAATTGACGGACGATAGGATATAGTTTTTTCCTGCGCTCTTCGATTTCTCGTGGAAAATGCTCATCTATTTTAACACCCTTTTTTTACGTGTTAAGTGTAATACCTGCTTTGCGCACTGTATTTCTATCACTAGGTCTCTCAAAACGAGCTATAATAGGGCGTGGTCTGTTTGTCTCTCTCGCTCTTAGCGGATTTCCAACACGATAAACTCTTTCAAATTTGAGATTTTCCTGAGACAACGGAGTTTCATCCTGAATAGCCATGCAATCAATGAGTTTTTCAGTTAGAGTTTCTGTGAGAGTTTCTGCAACATCCTCTTTAAGGGGCTTACCTTTTTCATCAGTACGGGCCTCCTCGTTTACTCCAAATATAATGAGGTCATTCTCCATGGCCCGTGACTGTAGGTCTAAGCAACGTTGTTTCAGTTCAGAATTGAGTGTAAACAGTGTTTGGATTTGTGTATTCAGGCTAGAATTTTGTGTTTTTAAAATGCTAATATCCTGATCGGTTTGTTCCTTTGTACGGATAATTTGGTTATATTGAGCACTGTTGAACTGACAGGATTTTTCAATTTCATGCACTTTGTGAGTCAACATGGAGTTAGAGTCTTGAATATTTACCATCTGCGATTTAAGGTAAGCCATATCACGTTCCATTGGACCAATTTTAGAAACATTCGATTCAATAGATTTAAGTCTAGAGTTCATTTTCTGGAAAAGTCCAATCATGTTATTGTCTTGGCCCTGGGTTGAGTAACCGGAAAACGGTAACGGAGGACGGTATAACTCAGGCGATTGCTGTCCAGGTAATACAGGTATTCCAAAAGGTGGAAAGAAGCCAGTCGGGCCCGTATAGGGCGGAATGGTTGTTACCTGATTAGAGTCACTTTGTTGTTCTTTTCTCCTAGCACCGCCATTATTTCCTTTGTTTTGGTTATCCTTTTCGTTTGCACTCATTTTATAAAGTATATCAGCTTAAACACACTTGTAACCTCAAAACGTATCTATATCCCAAACTTTTTAATTAAAGTCCATCAAATTAATCCAGTTTAAACCACAAAAATTACTAAACTTTATTTATTTTATTTGGAAATTCAAAATTGTCAGCCATCTTGATTTAGCCTCGTTTTAGTCTCCTGGCCGCGGACGTTTTGACATGGAAGTTTTTGCCTAGGATGTTTTGGTCAGGAAAATTTTCTGGATGGGATGTTTTGGCCAAAAATAAATTGTGATTCCATAACATGCAAAATATGGTCTGGAGATTATTCTAAAGAATGGTATAGTATAATTGAGCAAATTAAACTGATAATAAAACCAAGTCATATTATTGCAATTGAAATCATCAAGTGAAACAACAAGCAAAATAAAATTTCTGTCTGATCAATACATGCAAGTGTGAAAATAAATTAATTAATTGCCGTGATTAAAGCAACCGGGAATAAATCTTCACAAAATCAATTTGTTATATTATATTTTCTTAAAATGATCAAACCCGAACTATATATCAAAATGACATGAAATTAAAGCTATTGAATATATCAAGTGAAAAAAAACAACATCAAGCAAAATAAATTTCTTTGTGATAAATACATGCAAGTGTGACAATAAATAAATTAATTGCAGTGATAAAAGCAACTGGAAGTAAATCTTCACAAAAAATTGTTAAATTGTTTTCTCTTAAAATGATTTCTAACAACCTTAATGATCAATAATACTATAACATATTAATATCCAAACCATATTTTGCATGTTATGGAAATAAAATTTTAATTTTGGCCAAAACGTCCTATCTCAAAAATTTGCCTGGCAAAACATCCTAGGCCAAATCGTCCGGGCCAAAACGTCCGCTGGCCTGAATTCGTTTTAAATAAGTTACATTTCGAAAAAGAAAAATAGTCATTTTAAGGTCAGTTTGGATGGGTCCGCCTCTAGGCTTTGAAACAGCTTCGCAAAGACCTTTCTACTCAAGAATGAAATAGAGTGCAATTCCATGAAAGTGAAAATATGCGGAATATGTGTATGTTCTATATTCCATATATACCTATTCGTTCGGGGATGCGCCAGTCGCTGATTGTTTTACAGTCTAAATAATGTAGAGGTAATATTTCATTCGTTGACTGGAAAAATGCCATATTATTTTGTCCTCTTTACAGTAATGCTCGATGGGGAGATATGTCAGATGCTAAACAGCAAACCATCCTCTTCTGTAAACAATAATGCTTGCTAGGTGGTGACACTGTAAAATTGCAATTTATCCTTACTTTTTCTACATGATTTTGTCTGAATTAATTGCATAATCATGCTGAATTAGAATATGAATTGAATTTTTACCCTAATATTTTAATTCTTTTGTAAGGTAACTGAGCTATCGCCGGGTGAGAAAGCAAGATGACCTGCAACTTATACTAAATTACATTCTGCTCAGATAACTAGATTCTTATTTCCTGTTTTCAATTCCAATATTTTATAATAGGGTTTTCCTTAATTTCACTTTAGATATAAACGATGGAGTATTTGTCATAGTTTTCATAGCAAATCAGCTAAAAAATCTACATATTTCCAATCTTTACTTATTGATAGATTATTAGAAAATTTCATGCTGTCTTAGTTACCATAACAGCTACATTTCCATATATATTGCAAGATTTCTCATGTCATGGTCCGGAATTTAACACAGGGAAACTTTTGTTAATAATTTATTTTTCAATGATATCTAAAAATATTTTAAAAAATGATCATACTATCGCTGTACGAGAGCTTTCAAATGATGTATAATTTACGTCTGCAAGCCACAGATCAAAGAGTAGTATTGCTGGAGGCGTGGTAAAATTTGAATGACAGCAGTTTGAATTTTCTGAGCTTTGTTTTCAAAAGAAGCTCTGCTTTTTAGGAAACGTATTAGTTTGTTATAAAAAAATATGGTCAATTCTATTTTTTACGACTTAAAAATGTGTAAGTTTATATACCTTCCAAATATAATAGAGAAAACAAAAAGCGAATTACTTTCCATAAAAGGTCACGATACATTAAAGATACTAGTTTCAGCCCTTCTAACGACCACTTTTTCAACTCTGGCACTAGCGAATGTTTAATCCCATATTAGTTACGTCATCGCTTATCCCTACATTCTTACGCACTTTTACTAAAGATAATAGGTAAGGGTAGATTTCTCGGAAGCACAGAGCACCCAAAACACAGTCCCAGAGTCACGCATTTACATAGTAAACCCACAACAAAAAGAAGCTGTAATGGAAAATATTTCAGACTGGTTGCTTCAAACATCCAACAAGTACATATTAATTTATGCTAAATATTGATGGCGATGAAGGAAATGGCAAGGGGCGAAATGGGGGGTGGGGTGGGGGTGGGGGGGGGGTGAGGGGAGGAATCCGAAGGGGAAAGTTGAACAAGGACGAACACACAAGGGAACGACATGCTCTTTAAAAACAGTCGCACAACAGCACAGACACCCATGCACCAAAGACAAACACACAACTACGATCAACTGAATTACATAGTAAAAACGAACAAGCAACACATAAGAAAACAGTAGGACACCGTTATAGACTCGCAAGCATACAAACGCACCCACACAAGAAGGAAAAAAACAATCAAGTACCGTCTTGGGATTCGGCTGGCAAAACACGAAAACTTACTAAAAGTAAAGAGGGAGGGGATGCAAAAAGTAGCGTAAGTGCAAGGGAAAGGAGGGGGCAATAGGGGAGTAGGGCGGAGGAAAAACGCTTACAACAAACAAGAAAACATACGCAACAGACAATACAAGACAGACAAAACAACCAGTTGAAAATAGGGGCACCGCCTTGGAAATGTCAGTAACCTAAATAAAGGACATTTGGGGTTTAAACGCGTTTAGGGCATGCCAACCTCGCACTTACCCTATTTTCAAGAAGTTAAACAACACAATGTAAATAAAATCCCCGCTGAGAAAGGCTCTAACATTAGTGCAAAAGTAACAGATAAATAAAGCAAAACATAAAATTAAGGTAAATTTTAGGTACAATTACAACAATGTACTCAACAACTTGTCTGAAGTCAGAGCAACAAGAGCCTAACTTTTAAGGGCACGACTAAAACCGGGTGCGTATATTTGCAAAGTATTAGCTTAACCTTCGCCACAATTCCATATTCAACTTATCGTCAGCTGAAACATTTTATGTCACCATCCCACTCGGAACGAGGTAGCATATAATGACTGACAATCCGTCCTCTTGGATTCCAGTTGATAACTTTAGAATGCTATGACGTTAAAACCTCAAACAAACCATTAAGTTGGTAGGCAGGTTGGTCGTAACTGGCAGATTACCTTTATTGATTTTGAGGTCAGTTGCTCAAAGCTCAAGGTCGCAGTGACCCTGAGCTGAAAATCGGTTTCAAATGAGCAGCTGAAGATTGGTTTGGCCTACAGTCGTCAAACTTTATAGGGTCAATGTCAGTGGTCACTTAAGGAGATGAACCTAATTGTTTTGGGTCTCAATAGTTCAAAGGCCAGCTAATCCAATGTGATGAAATTATATAAATAAGGTCTATTTGTAACATGCCACAGAGGCTTACCAATATCTCTATTCTCAACATTTTTCCAATGACCTCTTGTTAAAGATGTTCATCTATATCTAAATATTTTAACTCAGTATTATCTCAAACCACAGCTACCTCCAAGTTTGTATACTACTAGAGAGATAAGTCATTTCTCACATCGCTTAAGACTTAGCCTTACATTTTGAAAAATAAATCAAACAACACCAAATCATAAAAAGAAAACTTTTGTTTCACATGAAAACTGAAAGCATATAAAACATGTATATTACACTACACAACAACTGTCATTTTACTGATATCTACATTGAATTCCCGAAAAGGGCTGCATAAGGGAACCACACTTTCGGACAGTTCAGTGCTTTAAAAACTCGCCAATTTTCAAAGAACTGTTACATATCTTCGTTATGATGCATTTGCAATAATGTTCCAGTGCTGAAATTTCACATAATTAGGTTGAAACTAGTTTTCAGCAATTGTTTATTTTTATTTCTTTGCAAATGACATTCATTCTTAAAGGGGACAATTTTTTCAGAATATTTTAAGTATCCATCGTACGGGACAATACGGCAGAACATGTAATGGTCAGGTAGATTGTTGGTAAAGACGTTGTCCGTGTGTTTTGAAGATACACTCCTAAACCTTAAAGCTGAAAAATCGAAACTTTTGTTAAACTTTCCTCCTGTCCCGATATTCACGTGCTGACTAAGTCGTTATAAAATTATACAATACGGCTTAACTCCAAGGTTAAGTCACAACTTAACTTTTGAAAATTGACCAAAAGTATATCTAATGTAGTCAAGCGGAATCATTTGAACAGTTCCAGAGCGATCTATACAAGAATATTTCTCGCAAAGTTTGATGAATATTCACTCAGGAGTTCATGGGCAGATGTTGTTTGAGGGTTTTGATACATTTTGACAATGATGTAAAGTGAAACCATTCAAAGAAGCTTGATTAATGTTACAGACCACGTGTATAATGTCGTCTGCTGTCCGAATGCTGTCTAGAAGCTTGATTGATGCTACATACCACGTGTATAATGTCGTCTGCTGTCCGAATGCTGTCTAGAAGCTTGGTTGATGCTACAGACCACGTGTATAATGTCGTCTGCTGTCCGAATGCTGTCTAGAAGAATCTTGAGGGTGGTCTTATCAAAATTACACAGACCATGTCTGAGTAAAACACGCAATAATATTGACTAAGGACGATGAACAACGGACTTCGGACCATACACATTTACTAAAAGCTCCGTTTAACGTCATTTTACTACTATTGTTTATAATGTTATATTGTCAACTCTCTTTAATAAGTAAGACTTTGAACTTAATTGTCACATCATGTTCAGGAAGGAGGTCATTAACAATTCGTAAAAAAGTGACTATTAGTATTCCTCTCGTGATGAATTTGTGTTGTTTATCCTAACCATAGGATTAAATGAAAATGATCTGAAACTTGGACAAGCTATCAATGCCGCGGATTCAAGAAAGTACATATTTATCTTATTGAGCTTAAAATTGCGTTGAAGTTGACTTTAAATTAATTATTTTACTTCAGATAATAAACATTGGAATATGTGTTTTATTTGAAAAGGATGAGTAAATCCTTAAAATAAACGTACACTTAATAAATTTTGTAGTCTCTATTTTACTTCCTGATCTAAACATACTCGGAATGAAGATAAAGTTTATCATTTTCTTTTTTGAAGCCAGACAATCAAAACGGTGGTAAAGGTGGTGAAATGGCGTTGTTAACTGTAATTGCAATAGCACTGTTACATTCAAAGACACTTCTAGTTCAAGGTGATAGTGATAATGATACGGAAAATGTTTTGGATATTGTAAAAAGGCAGCTTAATTGGAATTCAAACGGTTACATAGTTTCAAGTCGAGGCTCAACCATAAAAATTGATTACTTGCAACCTCATGCTAGAAATGTTAAGGTACTGGACAATAGAAATTACATGGCCTTCACGTTATATATGAGAAACGGCCAGCCGGAAGCACCAAATACTGGAATATTTCATTTCATTGACTCGGATATAACTGATCAAAATATGAATAAGTGCAGTAGAAAGACAATGCATGCTGGCGCTTATTATCATTTCTACAGCAAATGTCCCGAAAACGAAAAAGATATGGTGGCATCGGGATATTGTTATCAAGGATCAAATAGCCGTGGTCTGGTGTATAATTCACACACATTCAACAATCCTGCAATGACATATGTAGATGGACAATACTACCTAAACAATGATCCACAAGTTGTTAATTCATATGAACAGTCACTTATACGAGCATGCTTTAGTTCCTGGAAATCGAGTGGATTCAAAGTAAATTCTTGGAAATGTCCAACCAGTGGAATTCCTCTTGCGTCAGGCCTTACAAGTCATTCCAGAGATAGAGCCAAACGTTCTGCGGAGCAATGTAATGACTGTGAATGTACTCCTGTAAATGATTCGCCCATTGCCATGAGTTTGTATGTTTTCGCTTGAAAAATGTCAACATTAACTGAGTACTAGTTTTGTAACTACTTCCACATACTTTGTACTGAAATGTGTATTGTTTCTCTATTTTTCAGTGATACATGTGTTTTTGAAATAATCATCAAATTGAACTTGATCTGGTAAATGGTCGGAACTACTTCATAGAATAATATCATTATGTGAACAGATTTGTACTGATTATATACAATGTTTGAAAGAAAGTTCCCAGTCTTAGAAGTGTTTGTACAATGCAAATCCGTCGAGAGGTTTCCCAAACGCTATGGTGTACACCTTGTATTTTGCCTGCTCAAGAGTTGTTATAATATTTGCTCAGAACGTTAGTCAAACGTTTACAAGATGAATACATTACTTGAAAGTAACCATTGTTACAAAATAGTATTGACTCTTGCTATTAATAACAAATGTACAGAAGTGCGTGATAATATTATTACTAATTACTTTCTATCTTCTACTTTGACAATTTTCATCCATATTTATGTTCGTGAAAACCAGGCCCCAATTTCACGAAAAAAACTTAAGTAATTGCTTAGCTAAGTCTGTTATTTCAAATGTTTGTTTTTGCCCATTATGCGTCTTTAATGTTGACTTTTTAATCTATATCAGACCCGTACATGACTATTTCATAGATCAAAACACAACAATTCTGAATTTTACAGAAAATGAAGTATAAAAATAAGAAATATACTTAAGCAAATACTTAAATTCGTTATATCGTGCTTAAATAAAAATATCATATTTGCGTGACTGAAATAAGTACTGCAGACAAATACTACTAACCATAGTTTAATTTAGCTATAAATACATTGGTATAGAAAAAACCAACATTAAATAACAATAGCTTAAGCAATAGCATGATTTTAAAACAACAAACTTAACTAAGTAATTACTTAAGTTTTTTCGTGAAATTGGGGCAAGAAACTGATAAATTTGTGCAATAAGTTTAAATTCTGTCTGATAATTTACTATATACATATTAGTCTGCCAATATTTTGGGAAAATGTGACTTCTGATGGCATTTTTTGTTAATGCTCGGATATTAGTATAAAAGTGTTCCTTAGGATCGAACATGAAATTTAAAAGGGGCTGTCGCCTTCTTGGGTTCCTAATTACAGTATAATGGGGTCAAAGGTCAAATAAGTGCATTTACAAATAAACTATACCGCTGTGCTGTCGTTTTATTTTCATATACCACCAAAATTGGTTTAAATATTGTGTCTCAATGCCCTTTAGTATTTTGTAAAATAAAACTAATGATAACATATATATGATATATATATAATATATATAATATTAATATATAGAATAATATATAATCTTGGAAAAGTGGCATACGATGGCAAAGTGTGTTTTACTTGACATGTTTGCTTATCTATCATGTGGACGAACTGGAGAAACATTTTAAGAACTGTCGTATATAAGGATTATTTCAATGTAATTTCAAGGTCACAGATATGTCAAGTCAAAATTGAACTTTTAAAAATGACTTCTAAGTTATTAAAGGTAGCAAAATGGTGCGTATATTAATAATATACTCAACAACTTTTCTAATTCCACACCTGTGTTTTCCGTCATCGCCAAATTTTGACAGATTTGAATGAATGTTTTACACAATGTTAAATGATTATAATATCATAATGTAATGTAATGTCATAATATAACATAAAAAGATGTAAATTCGTTTAACTGTATGGGTAACAATAAGGTAACCCTAAAATTAAAAGTCACATAATTAGTAAATTCCAAATCACAGTAGAACACTTTGATCCTATTAATTCAATGAAATTCAAATTATTATATTCTGAAAGTTCAACTCTGATTGTAACGGAACATCCGTCAATATTTTCAATATGAATATGTTAATTTTTTATCAGGTTTGTGACGTCATTAATGACATCTCATTAATGACAAAATTGTTTAATCCCGCAGATGGCAGTACTTGCCGCATACAGACCAGCACCAAGTTCCATTCATTCTGTGACATTTTCCTAGAAGGGGGGAGGGGATACCTTATTTGAACTGTCATGGCACAACAAATGTACGTACAAGTGATATCGCTTTTATTTAACTGAACAGGACATTAAGCAATTTGTCCAATTTTAATTCAAATCAGTCAAAATTTGGCAGAGATATAAACAAAAGTCAGGTGTGGAATTAGAAAACTTGTTGAGCAAATGATTATAAAATGCATTTCAGGCAGCAATGAAATTTGAATTAAACCATATTTGAACTGACCATATAGAGAATATTTACATATTGTACACCTTTGAGAAATGGGTGCGAAAGAGAAAATATGATAGGTTTTGAAGAAGAAGACTACAGCGGAAAATGAATTACATATAAATGTATAAAATTCTCACGTAAATAGTTAAAATCACTTTACTGTCAGGTATACAAACAAGTATTTTTAGCTCAATCAGTAGAGTTTGATCCCCGGGAGAGGTGAATGCCGATTTAATAATAGACATTGTCAGGAGTAATTTCGTCCTCCACGTCTGAATCATATGGAGAAGTTGGCAGTTACTTGCCGGGAAAGGGCTTCTACTTGTACAGACTCCAAGCCCCGTGTTCAAAAACATTTTCAGTCTCAGCTGAGTTTGATAAGGAATTTTTATTTGTCATTTTCATCTAAAAGGCATGTTCTAAACTTAATTTTAAGTTATTAACAATTTTGAAATGTCTATTCAGTATTGATGGTCAATGCCAGGTGGTATTCAACCTTGAAGTTTCAGTAAAATTGTTATTGAAATTTAAAACTCCAACTCAGTTGAGACCGATAAATGTTTTGTGAACAGGGGGTCAGAACACTGTTCATGTTAACTGAACGCCGTTAAATGACTTAAATACTGTTGAAAAGAACATATATGATATTATGTGGAGTCCAGCCCGTAAAGAAAGGATTTCAAATCTAGTGATTATTCATTATATGATATATATCTATGTTAATTTGTCCACGCGGTGATGGTTAAATAGGACCATTGAAGAAGAATAACTGAAATATTGGTCACAAC
This sequence comes from Mercenaria mercenaria, assembly GCF_021730395.1. Classification (NCBI taxonomy): domain Eukaryota; kingdom Metazoa; phylum Mollusca; class Bivalvia; order Venerida; family Veneridae; genus Mercenaria; species Mercenaria mercenaria. The sequence goes on along the minus strand of NW_026463233.1, from coordinate 48,476 downwards.
GTATGTGTACACAGTACATTACTTGTATAATAATAATCTAAACAGAGAAAATCTGTAGGATTTCAACTGGTTAATCTGTACACTGTTCCCTTAATTTGTTGTAATTTAGTTCTTTTTTATAATTGGTCAGGCAGTTATCATCATAGTTTATGTATTTGCAATTAAGTAGCACATTTCAAGATCTAAATTTTCTATTACCAAAGCTCTTAATGCGATATTTGCATCATTTTATTCTGAAAATTTAGCACGCTATTTCTGTTTCGATCCTTATTATCTTTGGTTTTGCATCTACACTCTCTCTTCCTGTTCAAAACAAAGTTGAAAACGAATCAGACCAGATAAGTTTGCTCTACCCAGTTCTATCACGAACCAATCACTCAGATGCCTACAGGTGTTGTTACAGGAAAACAAACATGCTTTACCCTTATACTCATTCATAAAGATCATACTAATAACATTTGATACACTATCAAATTCACTGACTATTATCAAGCCGTTTTGAATTTATTACATCCATAGAACCAATATAAACAAACAGTTACAAAATTGTAGACTGAAAACTCTTGAAGAGGGGTTACCAGTTCTTTTAATAGCCTAATGTTAATGTGCAAAGAAATATTTTTTAGCTGATTAAAAAATGATAAGTACCATTTTCATGCTATGATGGAATGTAAAAATGAAAAGAAAACACAAAAGACACACACGCACAAAACAGAATATTTGCGGTTATATAATATTTATATTTACACTTTGATATCGCTTGATTTTTATACATAACTAGTATTTCTAAACGCCCACACATTTATGAAATTGCCACAGCACATGCGTAAACCACTGAAATAGAGTTTTGATTTACAGCACAGACATTTTAGATAATGCTTGAGAGAAGTTGCACATTTCATACTATGTCACAAACAGACTTAATCAAACCGTGTTTGCTATTTTTACGTCCTTGAGTTCTTTGCTTCCGAAGGAATCTTTAGATCTGTCAACAGTTAGTACAGTTAAACTATATTTGCTAGAGCTCGCCGGGACAAGCAAAATGTGTTCGAGATATCAAAAGTACAAGCTAACGTGAAGTATACATAATATAGACCTGACGTTGAGTTCGAGCCAAAGGAAGTAATTGGATAATCCGAATTCGAGCAAATGAAGTTTGACTGTACTAGTCTTTATAAAATACGCACAATAGATTTTTCCCGCATGCACTGTTCATACACACAGTCATACAGTAACCAACCAGCCTTTATGGAAAGTTTTAGCCTGAAAACGGAAATTTTAGAAACATGCGAAAGATTATTCTCATAAATGAACAAAATATCAAAGCGTTCGAAAAGTTAAGCTTATACTATGGAAATAACTTTAGTCGTTTTGAATTTTTCCAGTCTCAAATGCAATAAATCTATTTGAAGAAATCTATTTTACTTCTCAGATATCATAATTATCACCAAAAAATACAAGTTTGTATTAGAATGTAGCAAAAATTGCGAAAATCTTAAGTTTACAATAAAAATGCACTTATTGACCTTTGACCTTGTGCTGTGACCTTACTATGACCCTAAGAAGGCGACAGCCCCCATGAAATGTTTCTAATTTTTATGAAGTTAACAATGAACATGGCTGTCGGGCATTAACAAAAAATGCCATCAAAGGCAATTTCTAGGCTTCTTTTTTGGATATATAGGCAGACTGGATAGACAATCAAAATCTACACCTCTTCATCCTTACGAGAGATAATTGCTCGTTTGATAAATATAAGATAAACATTTATTTTTGTGACTTAAAATGAAAATAAATTATATCATTTTATTGAAATTGTAATACTTACATGTTATTTAAACGGGTTTTTTTGTTGGTTTTTTTTTTGGTAAACCGTGTAAATTCCATTAATGTATTTTGATATTGCAATATGAATTGTTTAGTTTTTGTAAAGTTTTGTGTCACATCGACAATATGCTATATCGTAATTTGGTGCCGTTTAAGGACGGATTACACCAAACCGGAAGTGACTACTCAGTGTTACATGTGAAGTAGTCCAAAATGTAGTTCCATGCTATGGATGAAATCTGGTATAATGAGTGACATGAGGAGGTGACAGTTAAATTTTTGGATTATGTTTATTGCTTATAGTATTGAGAATAGATCTAGACCATTTTCATTGTAAATTTCTTGGAATAAGTTTTATTCTTTGCGAAAAATGTCTACCTACGCGTAATTGCTAAACGGCTGTTTTCATGGGGGCATTTTTAGAGGGTGATGTTTCTCAGAAGAGATTATTTTTCTTATATACAACATAACATGTCAATATTTTCCTATTTTTGATAAGAAGACATGTTATACTAAATGACCATATATGGTTTTTATATCATTGAAATGCTCTAAAGTGCTGAAAATGAGGTCTGAATGTTTTGTTATTAATATGAAATAAATAAGGAATTGAATTGGTAGAATGTAACCTATAAGTTGTGCAGGGGTAAAAATTGAAACTTGTTTAGATGTGGCTGTAAATAGGCTTGTTTGGCCAGATTATGATAGAAAATGACAATTTCAGTGCAATTTAGCAGAGAAAAAGAAGAAAAACTAAAACTATTTCAAAATCACTGTTTTGGGTGTATTTTTCAAAAAATGCATATTTATTGACTAAATATTGGTAAGTTTTAGGTGTCAGGGGTGAGTTTGGGTATATTTTACAGTAACAGTGTGTGATTTGAGTGCAGTTTATGGTAAAACTTGATAAAATTTGGCAAAAATAAGCTCAAGCAAGGAAAAGTGGTCAAATATGATGTCGCGACAGCTTTTTTCCAGGAAATTTGGCGCGCTCGCATACGTTACTGAAAAAGCCATAAAACCTTGAAAATTGATTGTATCAAACTGAAACTGGTATTTTTATCATGCATTTAGGTTACTGGTACAATTTAAGTGAAAATAACACATTTTGAGTATGAAAAATTTTCCTTTAAGGACGGATTACACCAAACCGGAAGTGACTACTCAGTGTTACATGTGAAGTAGTCCAAAATGTAGTTCCATGCTATGGATGAAATCTGGTATAATGAGTGACATGAGGAGGTGACAGTTAAATTTTTGACTTATGTTTATTGCTTATAGTATTGAGAATAGATCTAGACCATTTTCGCTGTAAATTTCTTGGAATAAGTTTTATTCTTTGCGAAAAATGTCTACCTACGCGTAATTGCTAAACGGCTGTTTTCATGGGGGCATTTTTAGAGGGTGATGTTTCTCAGAAGAGATTATTTTTCTTATATACAACATAACATGTCAATATTTTCCTATTTTTGATAAGAAGACATGTTATACTAAATGACCATATATGGTTTTTATATCATTGAAATGCTCTAAAGTGCTGAAAATGAGGTCTGAATGTTTTGTTATTAATATGAAATAAATAAGGAATTGAATTGGTAGAATGTAACCTATAAGTTGTGCAGGGGTAAAAATGAAACTTGTTTAGATGTGGCTGTAAATAGGCTTGTTTGGCCAGATATGATAGAAAATGACAATTCGTGCAATTTAGCAGAGAAAAGAAAAAACTAAAACTATTTCAAAATCACTGTTTTGGGTGTAATTTTTCAAAAAAGCAATTTATTGACTAAATATTGGTAAGTTTTAGGTGTCAGGGGTGAGTTTGGGTATATTTTACAGTAACAGTGTGTGATTTGAGTGCAGTTATGGTAAAACTTGATAAAATTTGGCAAAAATAAGCTCAAGCAAGGAAAAGTGGTCAAATATGATGTCGCGACAGCTTTTTTCCAGGAAATTTGGCGCGCTCGCATACGTTACTGAAAAGCCATAAAACCTTGAAAATTGATTGTATCAAACTGAAACTGGTATTTTTATCATGCATTTAGGTTACTGGTACAATTTAAGTGAAAATAACACATTTTGAGTATGAAAAATTTTCCTTTAAGGACGGATTACACCAAACCGGAAGTGACTACTCAGTGTTACATGTGAAGTAGTCCAAAATGTAGTTCCAGCTATGGATGAAATCTGGTATAATGAGTGACATGAGGAGGTGACAGTTAAATTTTTGACTTATGTTTATTGCTTATAGTATTGAGAATAGATCTAGACATTTTCGCTGTAAATTTCTTGGAATAAGTTTTATTCTTTGCGAAAAATGTCTACTACGCGTAATGCTAAACGGCTGTTTTCATGGGGGCATTTTTAGAGGGTGATGTTTCTCAGAAGAGATTTTTTTTCTATATACAACATAACATGTCAATATTTTCCTATTTTTGATAAGAAGACATGTTATACTAAATGACCATATATGGTTTTTATATCATTGAAATGCTCTAAAGTGCTGAAAATGAGGTCTGAATGTTTTGTTATTAATATGAAATAAATAAGGAATTGAACTGGTAGAATGTAACCTTAAGTCTTTTATGGTGGAGGATGACCCCCAGGTACCGACCCCTAGCATTCATTATTTCTTGGAATGGATGGGTACATACGTAGAAGCACCGACCTTCCACGAGGCAGCTAGATAGCTTCCTAGCATGAAAGGGCTCTACCTCACGAACAATTTTTCAACCCTTGCAGCGGTGAGGATTGACTGTGATTAAAGTTGGCGACCTTAAGAGGTCATTAGATCACGCCTGGGAAACAACAGAGCTACCACGTAAATTTTTGGCTTTTTCATAAGCATTTTATCGAATCATCAAAAATCGGGGAATGGTAGGCGATGTAGATTTAAGTTTACAAACAACTTAAATTGATTTGTTGCCGAGGCGCTATTTACCAACAAGCTGATTTAGGGGTGAACTAACACATTTTGTCATGACAGCACTGTCGTTATCACATGTTTACCTTTTAACTGATAACAAGAAGCCAAGAGAGTTGACGTGAGATAGCCCTATAGTACATTTGGAGTTGAAATTTACACTTAAATTCGTTGGGGAGTAGAAATATTTACTTTCTGTTGCGAGAGACAACCCTGTCGTGAAGTGAAAGAGATAGTCATGTCTCCAAGGAGATAGCTCTGTTTTAAAAGTTACTACGACTCATTAACGTTCCTTAACTTTCTAGGACACTAGCCATTTCCAGTTATGAAATACAGTTCAGTTATATTCCTTTTATATTCACTCACTATATGTAATATATCTTGCTATATACTTTCTTAGATTTATTTGTTTGCCGTTTTCCATTAGTCTTTCAGTTATATAACCTGTCCAGTGTACCTGGATTTGTACCAGCACTTACTTGTTCTCCAACTACCGACTTCTCCACATGAATCATGGTATCAATGTTGGAAACGAATGATTTCAGCCACAATGTCAAATCGTCATTGAGAACATAAGCCTCGTCCGGGAATCGAACTCACGGCTCTACGATCCACAGATCTGCGTCCTCCCTACTAAGCTATGCGGACGGGCTATATTTTCTTAGAATGTATATGTGCTCCTCGTTCTCTGAAATGAATTCAATAAGAAAAAATTTATACACGAAATTAGCTTGTGGAACAATGTGTTGGTTAGTTCCTGCGTTCTAAACTCTGACAGTCAATTTTACCCGTTAATTTTTTAACCCTATCTACCTATAAATATGTCTCGTAGCAGTGGCTCTGAACTTCGTATACATTTCGAATTAAACTAGTAAAGTCTAAGCCGGAAAATAATCATACTAAAATTGCTTTCCTTTGCTTAAATAACTTCTCCCTTTTATCACATTTTTCCAATAATATAGACATTTATAATAAAAATAAAATGAATATTGAAGATTAATTAAGATTGTACTTCTGTCTCAGTATTGAAAAGAAATAAACTGTCACTGATGTATTTGATGTAGATATGCTGTATTTATTGGAAATAAAAATATATTACAAAAAAAAATTGCTTTTCGTGGAGTACAATGCACCTATATACATGTATTTTTTACTACTACTAACATCTGGAACAGTCAAATGCACTTGTAAATCTAAGATTTTAACGAGATAAAATTATCAGACAATCTTTAGCTGAGGCTAATTATTAAGTATTTTAGTGTGTTAACGTACGCATTGAAATAGCAACATCTGAATTACTCATGCAATAATTGGCGCAAATTAGACCCACAACAAAAAAGAAGCTGTAACGGAAAAATATTGTAGACGGGTTGATTCAAAAGTCCTACAAGTACATTTTAATTATAAGGGGTAGAAAAAAAGGTCGGGTGTTGGGTGTTGAATTCTGCCCGCTTCAATACAGCCATCTGGAACGAAACCAATCGTAAAGACTTTTCAATATGACCTTCATTATAATTCAGAAAAATAAACAGAATGTATAACTTTTCAAAACGGTGCAATATAGCCTTATGAAACAAATTCTGTTATTTCAAAAAGAGGACACCAAACGTCCATATATTGCACTAACTTGTACGTACATATACACAAATCGGACGAGTACAAACGATATTAGCGTATGATTCAAACCTATGAAGACAGGGCCATCTCCTTGGCAACATGACTGTCTTCAGAAATTGATCTGAAAAAACCATTATTCGGTATTTTATTTCTGATTTAGAAAAGGCGGGAAAAAACACTAAAAATTAGTTTTTTGCCTCTCCTGAAAACCACCTTTTCATTTTTCGGGATATAATTCAGAAAAATAAACAGAATGTATAACTTTTCAAAAGTGTGCAATATAGCCTTATGAAACAAATTCTGCTATTTCAAAAAGAGGACACCAAACGTCCATATATTGCACTAACTTGTACGTATATATACACAAATCGGACGAGTACACACGATATTAGCGTATGATTCAAACCTATGAAGACAGGGCCATCTCCTTGGCAACATGACTGTCTTCAGAAACGTCCATATATTGCACTAACTTGTACGTATATATACACAAATCGGACGAGTACAAACGATATTAGCGTCTTAACAACAGGGATATCTCACAATAAAAACACATATTTCTATTCCAAAATGCTTTTCGCTGCAGATTGTAATTCCAAATGTATTATATACCTTACAGCTATTCACGCCTACTCGCTGTGCTTCTTGATATCAGTTAAAAGGCAAAGAAGTGATAATGAAAGTGCTGTTATTACAATGGTCATGTTCACCGCCAGGTCATCGGCTTGCTGTTAAATACCATCACGACCACAAATTAAACTTTAAGTTGTCTGTAAAGTTAAATCAAATCTACAACGCCTACAATTCCCCGATATTTGATATTCAATAAAAATGCTTGTAAAAATGCCAAAAATATGATGACACTCAAATATGTTTACGCTTTTACTCACAACATGCACTAGCTCGGTAAATTGCGACAGAACAATTAACCGCCTACATCTGAAAGGTGTAGCTCTGTTGTTTCATAGGCGTGTGCATGTTTTGATACCTGTAAGTACAACTTTTGAAATAATCATGTTGCCACTGTTTTCTACTCTGAAAATTGATACCGGATAAAAATCTAACTTCTATATACCACAAAACTAAATATTAGGTTATGAGTTGGTTAATGCTCAATAAAAAAAAATGATCAAAGAATCTTAAAGGTATGTGCCAGCTTCAGATTGAAATTGAATGATGTATAATGGTGTAAAGACTTTAAGATCCATAAAAGGAATTTGGCTTGATAGCATGAAAACGAACAAATACCTAGAATTCGTGATTTAACAAGAACAGTATATTTTTCTCAGTTCATGTTCAAGTGTCATGATTGCCTCAATAAAATTGTAAAAATACAACTAACCTGTTTATAAACTGAAAATAAAATAAAAAAAGTTCTATTTATTTCGTTTCCAAAGCCAGAGTCCAATTACTGATGCAGAGTTGAAATGGATATGGCCATACTATGTCCTCATAGAGTAAGTAATTAAACCACTGTTACCTCATGCTATGATTATTTATTTATTTATTTATTTGGGTTTTACGGCGCACCAACACAGTATAGGTTATCATGCTATGATTAATATTTTAAAGGTCCCAACTTAAAGATTGAGTGGTGAAGTATTAAAAGACATTCCCTGTATACTTCAGGAACGGCAGAGCTACCAAAGTTTTTCATTTCAGCGACCAAGATGAAGCAATATGGAAACTATAGGGATACAAACTGGGACTGAAAATGGGAAGAAATATATGATAGAATTGTGAACTGATATCAAGGATCATATATATGTGTATGGTCTTGTTGAAATGATTTCATATTTAAAAGGGTGGATGGACAACGCTACTCCACGTGATTTACTAGCCTGTCTTCCGACTGGTTTTGAGATTAACGCTCTTCAATGGTTTATGAACGGTAGAGTGTACACCAGTCTAGTGATTAACCTGCACAGTTATTTTCCTCAATGATGTTTACCGAATTTACGTCATATCTATTTGTGACCATATTTATCCGCACATTAACACCCACAATTGCAAACAAGGTAATTTAAATCGAAAACGAAAGAAGGAATAGGTCAAATAAATCAAATAAAAGGTAAATGATTTATATAATTGTTTTAATAATTTGGATTCATATAACTGATGACATTTGTTTAGTTTAATAGCTCTTACATGTATACACGGAAACACAGTTTAATAGAATGTGAAAGCGAAACAGCTAATCAACATCGACGAATAACAAAATGTCCCGAGATGTTGAATAGATTATTCGAATTACATTTTCAAACTAAATGAAAAATGTATGAACATTGGATGTTTAAATTACTGTTTATAGAAATCTACAGTATTTTCTATAGCTGATACATATCATTGTTTAGTTTCAGTTTTCAAATTGGCGTCACAACTTTATATTCATTTGTTATTGAATAGCAATTGCTTTATATTTGTTTAAATATTAGCTCATAGTTAAAGAAAATTATAGGAAAGAAGCAATTCATCGTATTTTATTTCATTGAAAGACGTAATTGAGACATGACCGCTTTGCTATCCAAACCAAAAGTATAAGTTCCCAGAGTTTACACGTAAACAAAATAAACGCGTTTACCCCCTTATCTCAGTTGTTGTATATTATTCATGTAATGACTTATAAATAAATAAAATATGTTTAAACCAACCCCCAGTTTTCATTATATAGGTTACTGACCGTTCCAAGGCGGTGCCCCTATTTTCAAATGTGTTTTGTCTGTCTTATATTATCTGTTGCGTATGTTGTCTTGTTTGTTGTGAGCCTTTTTTTCTCCTCCTCACTCCCCCTTTCGCCTCCTCCTTTCCCTTGCATTTACGCTCCTTTTTGCATCCCCTCCCACTTTGCTTTGAGTTAGTTTTCGTGGCTCCCCTTTATTTTGACTGTCGGAATCCTACGGTACACTATTGCTTTTCCTGCTTATAGGGTGCGTTTGTGTGCTTGCGAGTCTAAAGCGGTGCCCTACTGTGTTCTTGTATATTACTTGTCTGTTTTTCTATGTTAGTTAATTGTGGTTGGGTGTGGTTGTGTGTTTATCTTTGGTACATGAATGTCTGCGCTATTCTGGTTTACGTTGTAGTGTAAGTGTGATTAAGGAACGTGGCATTCCCTTTGTATATTTATCCTTGTTCTACTTTCCCCTTCAACTTCCTCACCCCCACCCTCCTTTACCCCTTACTACTTCATCCCCCTAATCTATATTTGGCATAAATTTAAATGTACTTGTTAGATTTTTGAAGCAACCCGTCTGTAATATTTTTCCATTACAGCTTTTTTTTGTGGACCTACTTTGCAAATGCGTGGCTCTGAGGTTGTGTTTTTAGTGCTCTGTGCTTCCGAGAAATCTACCCTTACCTACTATCTTTTATAAGAAAGTGCATGTATTAGTATAGGGCTGATAGTTTCCATTTATATTTAGGCGGTATGCTTTTTTCTATTCTTTACTTTTGTGTTATGATAGGGCGCCACTAAAAATAACGAGACTAATTTGCAAATGAACTAGATTATTGATACCAGTGTATTTTAATCGATTTCACAAATGTAACTATATTAATGTTGAGTTTTTTTTATTATTTTTACATACGAAATATCACCGCAACTGTGACGTGTCAATTTATTAATGTCATTTTAAATGAAGAAATTTTCAATGACCCGTTAGAAGTTTACATAGACTCATTTAAATTGTATTCTGGATACAATCGCAAATATAAAAAACCATTTATGATAAGAGAATGCAAATCAATAAAATACAATGAGTAAGCGTTGGTACATGTTACCATGATATGAACGGAGGGCACTCTTTTTTCATATTTATTTTTATATTTATATTTGCATATGTACAAATGAAATGTGTTGTTTTTCTGAACCTGTCCCGTTATCAAAATCAAATTAGATAATTAGCTTTTTGAGAAGTTGATAAACTTCACATATATTTGACAAATTGACATTCTAATATAAGTTTAAATGACAAGTTGCATATCCCAGTGAGAGAAACAATAGGCCTTAAACAATTCTTTGCACAGATAAAATAGTTGACTAACACATTATTTCTTTTAAACTTATATCCTCGCCCACAATGTTTAGACAATTTAAGAAGAATGTTTCTGCACAGTTTGTGTTTTTTCTAATATAGTTAGACATGTATATGTATTGCTTACATTGCGCTTTCCAAGTATCCTTTTGCGATTTGAAAATTCTGTCATTTTAGATCAAGTGTTCCCCTAAACTGTAAACCAACCGTAATATTTTGACACCATTGTGCACAAATTTAGTAAAAGATTGTTTAGGTGAGGTCTTCAAATTTTGAAAGCTATATACATTATGTAATTAAAACTATGGCACGTCATTCATTTTTTAAACTTAAATTTAAGATTAAAGTTAAAATTTCATAACACAGACTGATATAGCAACACATGCTGAAGGCACTCAGATTTCAAATTTCACACATATCTTCTACATCATTAAGCAATGCCAATCAGAGTGAAAATAATGTATCTTGAACATAGATTATACATATTACAACTTAATTAAACATTTCCAAGATGAAACGACGGCGGTGCCCCGATTGCGGACTGTCTGGTGAATTTAGCAAGTCAAATATGAGAAGACACCGCCTACAGACCCACGGTTTTGTGACATGTGAATGTGGTAGACAGTTTTGTAAAGAAGAACACATGGCACAACACAAGAGAGAGAACAGGATTCATGCAGGGGGTTTGCAACATTCATCCTCGGCGTTGTATCGTGTAGGAATGCAAGGATTATATGGGGCATTTGGAGGCTTAAGCATATCAACTCTTTCATCAGACATATACACATTGAGTTCTGGAACTTTGGAAAGTTTCATTGCTGACAACATTCAAGCTAATACACAATTTCTCGGATGTTGTGGTGAAGTTATTGATAGCCTTGTTCGCAAACTACAGGACACAGATATGGTACCTTCAAAACTTCGCCCGAGGCGAATAATCAAGGTAACTATTTCACGCAATAACTTAACGGGCGGCAACTTTGAATGAGTTAAATGTTTGCTGCAAGTAAATGTTGATAAAAAAAAACTAATTTTTATCAAAAAGATGTATCATGTGCATGTATATTTAATCATATTTTATGAAGAACTATCTTTCAATGCTATCTGCATTTTTTAAGTCCGGTTCACTCGGAAAAGGTACAGCTGTGAAGGACAGGTCTGATATAGACCTCATACTGATGCTCGTTAAGTACGATAATGTTGAAGTTCTTATGAGGGATATGCGTGACCTACTCCGGAGTCTAGAAAAACACCTGAAGGAGAATACTACAGCAAAGCACCAAAGGACAACACGATACTCAGTACAAGTAGAACTAACATGTCGTTCTGGGCATAAACATGATGTTGATATACTTCCTGCTGTTGACCTGCTCGAAATAGGTTATCTTTTCTTTCTTCTGTAAGGCTTATATACATGTTATTTTTTTTGTGAATCGAGTATTAGCTGACTACATGCTTTCTTTTCTGATACTATACCAGTCAAATTAGGTCTATAGATATTCTACGTGTTTATCAAAGAAATTCAGTAAAGCTGTTTACATAAAATACATCGAAAATTATATAATAATTATTTCATCAGTTTATTGATAATTTTCCATGTAATTATCTAGGTTTTAGACACACTTCCTTTTATTTTCAGGCAACGTACCTTCAGATGTGTATAGAATGATGAAAGGGGTTGCAGACAGTATTATCCATGAATACTCGGTTAGTCTGGCTCCTTTACAGTTAGATATCATTGGAGAATTGCCTACCAAAGTAAAAAGCTTAATTAAACTTATCAAGTACTGGAAAGACAAGAAACTAAAGGTAAATATTGCAAATTAGAGACAACCTACCAGAAACAATTAATATCGGACTGTATTATCAACGGCACAGGAAGAAAATCTTCGAACAGAAGAACTTAACGCTAAAATACTTTCTTGTATCACCTGCTTGGTTTTACTTACATCCTGTCCAGATTATCATCTCTTCGGTTTTGAATGGATAATAAAACGAAATATACTTGTTACAAAAGCCAGCAGTTTTTGTATCAAAATACAATAAGGACGTAACTTTCAAGTCATATACAAGTAATACGAAATATTTTATGTTGGACTATATTGTCCCTAAAAGGATTTTGAAAAAAAGGAGAAAAATACCTTTACGGGGTTCCTTATTTTATATTTTATCTAACTATTATACAGGACAATATAAGCGATGGAAATATATAGGAACAGTAACTGAAATCAATGTCGCTTAACTCGAATCACTTGCACCGTTGTGGGTTCGAAACCTCGCTTGGTGTGTAGAATTCTTTCATGTGAGAAAGCAATCCGGCTGAATTACGTATACCAGGTGCCCGCCCGTAATGAAATATTGCTGGGTGGGGTACTTAGGGTCTTCTTCCACCGTCAAAAGCTTTAGAGCCGCCGTATGACCTATTATTTGCCAGTGTGACGTATAATCAAGCAATGGCCATCTTATCTGAAATAAAATTGCAGAGCCTCCGTATGAGTGATTAATAAAAATGTGAGTTACCTTGAAAACGTATAAATAAATATCTTACTGCTTGATCAGTATATGTTGGCTTCAGAAAATTTGTCAGTTATTCCCTTTATTTACGTTTGATAAGCACACTCGTTTATAATTTGAAAAAATTTTTCGTACGAAGTAGACCAAGATCAAATAATATCATTGATATCTAAATGTCATACGTATAACAAAAAAAAGAGGCCAGTCTTATGTCAGATTTTCAGCTTAAAATGTGTGTTCACAGAATCATTTTATCAATATAGGAACAAGATGAACCAGAAATGCCGAGTTTTGCTGAGAAACGATATGGAAAGCCAAACTGGCCGAGTTCATATGTTCTAGAACTGGTGATTTTGAATGCCTGGACTGAAGCTAATGCACCTGTGAGCTTTGACATGACTCGGGCTTTACATGCAATTCTGACTTCTCTGGTTAACCATAGACAGTTTAAAATCATTCTAAGAAGACAAATAAGGTACAACATGACATTGATACAGGCAAGGTAAATATATATGATTCATATTTTGTTCAAAATTCATATTTTTAAGTTATCAGTTGTGCGAACATAACATGTACGAGATAACTGGTGTTCTAAAATGCAAAATACGTAAAATATTCAAACAATATTTTTCCAATTGTTAAAAAATAAACAATATTTTACCAAAACTGTATAATAACATTTGACTGCACTATGCTTTACTGATAATTTCATTACAGAGAAATGTTTACTCATTATAATAAAAATCGGTGACAATACAGTCTTCTTCAGCTTTAAGTAAAAACAAACAAATGCAAAACACTTGTGAAATTTATGTTTACTAAAGAAATTTCTCCCTCTCAAAGCTCAGTAGAATGCAAAAGTAATATTGTAATCTTAAGCATTTAAAACACCAACATCCGGGGAAGGAACCACGTAATATACTCGCAGGATTAGGTGTTCCCCACAATAGTCTCCTTTACCTTTCTCCTACACACGTGGTATACATACATATATAACACTGGGTATACTGTCTGATTCAGGGGAGAACCTAACTCACCAACCTAAAAAATGGAGCGCATACTTTTTTGAGTGCCTAAAGTTCAGACCTAAGATCATTTTAAGAAAAACATGGTATAAGAATCATTCTAACACGACCAGCGAATAACCTCGAACATGTAGAGCAAAATCTATCTTGGGATATTCTGCAATAACCCACGGGCATGCAATGACGTCATCCGATCCAGGTGTGTTGCACGGTCGTAAAAAGTAGTTACCATTTTTTTCTAATACTGTTTATTCTAGTATGTCGCGTTAGAATCGAAATAACAAGTTCCCAAGTGTGATTTATCGTAGAATAACCCGAGGATTTCGTTCTTATGCGAAACAATATATCACTCAGGCCTACGGCCTTCGTGATATATTCTTATGCATAATAACTCAAAACACGGGTTATTCTACAATAAACCACGATTGGGAACTTATTATTTCTTAATTATAAAATAAGCTAAGTTATGTGAGAAATTAGGCGAAACATCAACTGTCTGTTAGTTGTAAAATAAATGTTGCTTTTTCTCAATTCTCACCCATCATATTGTTTGTCTTGCATTAGCTCTAGGTAGGTAGTTATGTTTTACCTAAAAGCAATTATTATTGCAAGTATATATGTGAGCTTTATCAACTAGTTTTACTTTCATGTAATAAGCGACACAGGTTTGTATAGCGAAGCCATTAGCATAGTTAAGTCTAAAGGTCTGGGAATGCGCATTATATTCACAGATATAATTTATTACATTAATGCTTTTCAAATGTAGGGGGAGAACATATCTCCAAATACACATCAAAATGCACCAGAGCTGTTCTATAAACCTTTTCCTGGTTAATACTCTTGTGAACCCACTACATTTGACCCTGAATATTCAGTTTGGCTGGCTATGCCCCTGGTGACTCATTTATCCTTATGGTATCAATTATATATATCTAAATTAATAGCAGATTTGAACAATATGGCTTATAGAAGTATATGACGTTGGTCAAAAGTAAAAACTAACATTTGGATCAAACTGCTTCTTATTTAAGATACGTGCATTAACTATTCCATGTATTTATGCAAACTTCTCAATACAATTTTTATCATGCATAACGAAAGTATATTAAAAATATCTTTAAAGAAAAGAAATTATCTTTGGTATGCTCTCAAGAAAGAATTCTTGACTCCAAGAAATATCCCTGCCACCCCACAACACTGCCATCACCCCAAAAAAGTTCAAATGGTCGACCTGTAAATGAAATTTCGCTAGAAGTTGAAACTTCGCATGTATATAATACACACATATCAAATTACGGCCTTTTTCGATGTAGTTTCTACGTAACGCCATTACACTAGTGAATCTTCCTTGAAATATTGTATTTCATGTCAACGTAATCAAACACATCATGGTAAAAGCTGATAGATCTGTTTATATTTCAGATCGGCTCCGTATATTATGGATCCTGCAAATCCTTTCAACGACATGTATCATGGACTTGTCGATGGTCAGGCGTTTGACTGGGACAGAGTTGTACCAGAAGCCCGACTTTGGCTCAGTAAACCACTATTTTACGGGGTTTCAAATACAAAACATACATGGAACTAGAATGATGTAGTTCTGGCGTTTTTTGACTTTGTTTTGGTCAATAATGATGCAAAAATTGTTTTGCTGTGTTTGTTTATATTTTCGTGTGAACTTTTCATTGTCTTAGAGAAAAAACATGATAACATAGCATATTGTACTTGTGAATACTAGACAAGTTTAACTCATTCTATGGAAATAAAACAGGAGTATTCAAAGTCATTGTATTCAGTCAAACAATAAAAGCGTTGCATCAATGTATAAGTAAAACAGTGTATTAGGATTTTGTGATATTACAATACATGTATAACAGAATTGTATCTTAGATTACCATTAGCGCGCAGAACAAAAATAAAGCAGAAATGCACTTGTATAAAACCGTGAAAATACTAGATGACTGCATAGACATTATAAATCAATTCAATTCGTTTCGTTTTATTAGTACCCTACTGGTTGAAAATCAGTTTCGGGGACTATAGGAATGCGCTTTTCCGTCCGTCCGTCAAAGACATACTTCAGATCTTTGAAATCAAGTTTGTATTTCTTTCATTTTATACTTGCTCCTTTCTTTTGAAATTATGTAAAGGAAGACATAATAAAAGTAATTTTTAAATTTGTGTTTACTTTATATGAGCGTATGGACTTTATTTGCTTTCAAACAGCAGTCCTTGCATTAGTTTAGTTTACTTTGAGGCGATAACTCAAAATACTTCATAGACATATAACAAATTATTCAGTTTTGCAAATTCGATATACGCAGATATGAAAGTACTGTATCTGCTGTATTCACATACGAATATCTGTTAAATCCATGTAAGACATTGCCTTGCTTGCGTTGAACATATATCAACTGTTTTTTAATGATGGATTCAATGACATAAAATCTACTGACTATTTTTATAAAATCGTTTTCGACCTTTCTGCTTACCGGAACATTGTGTCAATAGTCGACGCTCATTCGTTTACGTAAGAGTCGGCACATACACGCTAGAGCAAACGCTATAGAACAGAAACGACAAAAGTTATCATCCTAACATAGAACAAAATAGTTCCGTCTTGACGACCCTGATTATTATATCAAAAGAAAAATCAAAAGACTTGAATCACACTGAAATATATGCATGACGTACTTCTAGGTCTTTGATTATGTCTTGTTTATTTTACATACACGGTTTTATATTAAACAGAAAATGTGGTATTGTACCTTAAAATAGCAGTGTCTATTAGATCTCATTTTGTTGCATTCGTTGGTTTGTTTAGAATTTAGTATGTTTTTTTTTCATATAACATCAGATAATGAAATGAATATCTGGAAACGTAATAAACGACTATTATTTATTTTTCATTTTAAAGCAATCGTTATCATTCGCTGTTATTTAGTTAATACTAACTGTACACTCGCGACCTTTTCAGCTTCAAATAACGATTGTACGTGTAAGCCAAAACATTAACACTACTGTATGTATTGTAAATCTTAACTAATAAGAATTTATAATAAAACTGCTATTATCAATTTTGATACAATGAAATGCAGTCTGATGGAAAGCCATACCCCCATCGCTGTACTTCATAGTGAAAGAGGAGACAAATCAGTAAAATTCGTACCTAAAATTATGGTTTTGCACTTCCACTCATTCCAGTCTACCAATATATCATTTAGTTTCATTCAGAAGATGAAAAGTTACTTTGCGCTTTCTTTTATTGTCATTTATTATTGTTATAAGTTCCCCTCAGCTGAAAATATATACATAAAGTGATATAATAAAAAAGATTCATGATGGTTTTTGTATTCTTCACATCCTCTACATTATTAGGTAAATGTATTTTGAATATAAGATATATTTCAATTTTCAATTTTATGTCTCATATTAATGCTTTTATATTGATATATCATTTTATTTAATTAAATGTTTTTATTTATTTTAATACTGGAATTTAAATGTTTGGCCAAAATAACGTTTTGTTACATCTTCAAACTGTTAACAAAATATTGTTAAAAGGCACTGAGCAGTTTATTTAATTATACAGCATATCGATATTATATTATCTAGTCCATATCATTTACGAGTAAACTCTGTTTAGGTATGTCATATAACTTTACCCCAGCCACTGTTACAGTTTTTTGCTCTAGACATCGTTTTTAAAGACATCAATTGTGGAAATTAATCAAACCGGAACAGTGGGCCTGTGTCCCCCAGTTGGCTAAGAAGTGACCTATACTCATCAAAGATGCACCCTACTGTTTTGACAAAAGAATATTATTTTCTCGAAATTTAGACCCAGAAACGCACCAGAGGCCACCATTTTATACCTGTATTTCAAACTTTTCCAGGGGGAGAGTCCCCTGACCACTCAAGCAAGAGGAGAGTAACATACCTCTGCAATACCTCAAAATTTAGACCTAAAAATACACCAGAGGCCACCATTTCATGCCTGTATTTCAAAATTTTTTGGAACTTCCAAGTAAAATACGAGCAGCAGCATTCTTAGTATATTAGAGATGACAAACCTAGTCTATCAAAGCACAAAGTATGCCTTATACCATGCCTAAAGTGTGCCTAATATAATGCCAAAAGTATGAATAATTCCTTGTCTAAAGTATATGTTAAAATGCACCTAATGCATGCACCAGTTACATTTTTTGACAGGAGTGGGGTAGGGGCAGGTGGGGGAGCATGCCCCCGGAACCCCCCCCCCCCCCCCCCCTAGAAGTGCCCTTTTCATTGCCAGCACCCTGCCCTTTTTTAATCCTAGCTAGAGCACTGGGAAGTATAGAGGATATATACCAATAAAAGAAATTGTTCTTTGTTTCATATAAAATTCAGCTACTTCAGAACAATTTTGTTACAGTTTCTAGATTTTCACTCCGTCGTAGACCTATTTTCCAGAAGATATCCATACATTTGCTTCAAGAAAACGAAAAGAAAAGGGGTGTTGAGTAGTATGCAGTAAAATGCAAGTCAACTGAAGTCAGGTACCCTCATATTGCCGCATTTCAGAAAATGGTCCGCAGAATAAACACCCTACTTTCGTTTTCAAGAAAAAAAAACTCGAAAACATGCGAATATTAGCATGAAAAGTGTCCTATTTTATGTAAAATTCATTCCAAGAGTGAAATAATGCCCATTTGGCCCCCGATTTTTGCGCAAATGCGCGAAAAATGGAAAAATTAGGATCTATTTATTAGGCACATTTTTGACCGAATTACTGAAATATAACCTAGACGCCTCACGTACCGTGACATTGCCATAATCGGACCTCTCTGTTTTCTAGTATTTAATACCTCAATGACAGGTAAACAAAATCAGACATAATAATATGACATTCAAAACACTGGTATTAATTTTCTATATTTATGTAATGTAACACTGGCTGTCTACCTGAATGTTGTCCAATATGTATGACCTTGAAATAAGTCATTTAGTTTGAAATACCCTGAATAAAAATTGAAATTGGCCTACTTGTGTTTAAAGATTTTTTTTTTCTCGCACGCACAATATACAGCCATTTTGTACAAATAAAGGACGGCAATGTTGTGATTAATAGTATTTGGGAATGTCTAAATTTGGGTAAATCGGGGCAACAGTTAAATATTTCCTTTTAAAACTTATTTATCATCCAACCTGTTTGTCGTATAAACATTCGTCAATTTTTTCAAGCAGGTCTTTAGCCAGGGAGGAAGCATTATTCAAACTTTACTAGAGAGGTTCGGGTGCTTCCGTTTGGTATCCTGTCAAGTTCGTGTTTACTATACGTGCGAAATGTATCAACATTATCCGTTAATAAGTTGTTTTCTCGTTTTCAAAGAACCATAATTATAAATTATAAATATTCTTCTGCTATCAAGTATCTAGGCTATTGCGTTTTAAAGTTGAAAGTGAAGGACACTATAACCAGTTGTGTATACAATATCTAAAGAAATCTGGAGTTCGGAGACTATTAATGTTGAACAATAAAGATTATTTTCTTTTTGTTGTGTATGGAAACGGGAATTAATACCCTTCAGGTAGAAAGTGTTAGTTATAGTGACACAATTTAAATTAAATCACATGATGTATATCTAGCTAGCTATGTTGCGATCTTTGACCAATATTTCAGACCTTACGAGACCTGCATCAGATGTGAAAGTTCTTGACAGAAATGCAAAACTTTGTTTTCTTTTACTTTTACTTAGTCTGTTGTAAAGTTCTTAAAGTCAGCACTGTTCTTATAGATACTTCACACATTTTGTTTATTTTTGTGATTTTTAAAAATTGGGTTGTTGTTTGTTTGTTTGTTTTGGGTTTAACGCCGTTTTTCAACAGTATTTCAGTAATGTAACGGCGGGCAGTTAACCTAACCGGTGTTCCTGGATTCTGTACCAGTACAAACCTGTTCTCCGGAAGTAACTGCCAACTTCCCCACATGAATCAGAGGTGGAGGACGAATGATTTTAGACACAATGTATTTTATCAAATCGTCAAAATTGGGTTGAGAATGTGGATTAAGTAAACTGATATCCCAACATCACACGATTATGTCGACGTTTTCATATGTTGTTTTGAATATCTTTTTCTAAATAAGTGAAAAAATGTCCAAAAAAAAAAAACCGTCCAATAAGTAACATAAAGATATTTACAGAGATATCGAGGGAGCGTTATAAGTTTCGTTTTATAAACTGTATAAACTGTGAAGAATAATGTCTAAAGTAGGTAGCGTACATAAAATTGCACACTGTAGGAGTAATGAGATCTATGTTTACATTTCCGAAATGTTTATGTAACGGATAATGTATTTCTTCCTTTTTACTACTCGTGAAGATATGTCCTTGTTGGTAAACAAAAGTATATGATATTTTAGGAATACCCGGAATTGAAACCGAAAGCGTCCTATTTGTCAATGTGTTTATTTGAAATTGGCTGCACACGGTTTATACGTAATTAAACATTAAAACCGGTTTACAGTTGTTTAATTTCAAATCAAAGGATTATTCTAGGTATATTAAAGAAAGAGTTTGGTTCATTTTAGTACAGTAACATATGAGAAAGATAGTTATCTTGATTAACTTTTTTATATGTAAACTTGTACAATTTTACTCCAGTGTTCTATTACCTGTATAGGGCTAAGGATATTGCGTTTTAAATGCGAAGTCAAGATTAAATGATTAGAACACAGATAATTGTTCCTTCTCATGAGAAGGAACACTTATGGTGAACATGTCACACTTGACTGAGCAGGTAATGGATACAAGGGTATCATCAAAGGCATCCGAATTCCAGTAAGCGCCGCCATTTTGTACTCATGCATATTCATTACAAATAGCCTCTTTGCCAATGTGTTTTGACGCATCTTTAAGTTAATCTTTAGTGAAATACAACTACGTAATAAACAGACCTACAAAAACAATGATTTAGTTTAAACTATCTAACTCCTAAATCTTACATGTCATATTGTAGAATCGAGATTAACTAAATGAATATTCATCATCTAAAAATAGACTCCCGCCTAAATTATCGTCTACTATTATTCTTCTCGGTTTCATTCTTTGCTGCTTCCAGAGGTTGGCAGAACAATTGTTTTTACATTGTTTATGTATGGCATCGGAATTTTTAATTTTAATAACTTTTTCGTTTATTGAAGGATTTTAAAAATTCAAAAAGTTTTGAAATGCTTACGATTTTCATATTTTCCTATGCAATTATCTTTTTAAAATGAATTACCATTATAAATGACATATGATTTTAATAGCGCCGTAGCGATGTTCAAACTTAATAGAAAAACACTGTAAGTTAAGCGTTCATAATTAATCCATTTTACTTCGAAATAATAATTAAAAGTTATTAATAAATTGCTTGTTTTATAACCTTTCCATTGATCAAAAAATTATTGATATAATTTGTGTTTTAAGGAAGTTTAAGCCGTTAGAAAAACATCACTGTTTACAAAAAAAAAAAAACATCGTCGCTCGGCGTCTGCCCACCCGATCTCTGTCTTATCAGTACTAAAAATAGAAAATGCAACGGATTTGTATACAAACACGATCTCTCCTATTGCACGATACGTACCGTCACCGGATAACAACATTTCAATTACTTTCCTTGTTTTTATCTAGAATTGCATGTATAATGCATTTCTTCACTTTACTGAGCTATAAATATTTCGAACTTGGTAATTTCATACCTTTTGATTAACTGTTTTGTAATGGTCAAGTTGTGAACTTTTTATACGCACTTTTTTAAATCCATCAGTTTGTTGGTGCCGACTTATATAAAAGCCCGTTTTGGAGCTGTAAGTATCCATTCATGCAATGCAATTACTGGCATATGGCAGAACTATTCTTCCATTGTATTGCTAATTAAAATTAGGCAAACATACGACAAAATTCTGATCTGTGCCACTAGGACAGGTGTCGATATTGGTTCCCTAAATTTTGACAGTTATGGTATTTATTGTCCGCTAATAATATTTAGGTAGGATCGCTCATCTAAAGGTGTTTGTTTATTATTTTAAGTTAAATAAATGTTTGTGTGAAATAACTTTAAGTATTCTTAAAATAAATAGATAAGAATGCACGTAAACTAGCAAAAAGCATAGTTCAGAATTATTTTATTAAAGATCCCTTAAAAAGAATATTTAATGTGCGCAAGAAGGAACCTTTTGGTAAGCTAAATCTTGTTTTAAGTCAATGTTTGTTAAATTTTGTCTCTTGTTATGTAATATGTATTTGCATTAAGGACTGTATACCCAATACTGAAAAGTAAAGTTTGTTTCAGACGGAATATAAGACTTGTGGATGATGGATATGGATTTATATAGTGTAACCAGTGGTAAGCTTGAAGAGTTTGTCGCTGAGACAATACAGCCAGATGCTGCCTATTTAGATAGCTGTGGTGCGGTCGTTGATCGACTTGTACATTTTCTTCAGAACAATGTGCCTGACCGTATAAGACCTGCACGTGTTGTAAAGGTTAGTTTCATAAATTATTATTTTTGTCCTTTAAACCTTGCAGTTTGACATATTAGAACTAATCGTAATTAATATTGTTGTTTTGATCCGTTCTGCAGCTGTTTCTCAAAGAAAATTTGCCTGAGAACATAAATAGAGGTCGACCGACCAAATAGCATCTGCTCATCCATTCAATTTTGGGTTTTGAGTTATTGACATGACCCACATGAAAAAAGCGCGATAAAATGGCGCGTGGAAGCAGAAACATAGTAGTGTGAATCAACCTTAGAAGGTGTTGAGAAAAGCGTCAATAATTTGCGACAAAAAAGTAAGTCAAATTGACCACTCCTGTAAATAAAGTTACCTTTACGGATGTATTTTAAACGAAAACTTTGAAAAACAACTTTATATGTTATAATCACACAAACAAATCAGTCGATTACTCTGATTAAAGTGATCCGTTTTTGCAGGGTGGCTCTCTTGGTAAAGGTACTGCGGTAAAGGGCAAGTCCGATATTGATTTAACACTGATACTAGCCAGGTATAGTGAGGTTGAAGCAATGATCCATGACATGCCGTCTATCTTACACCAGCTGGAACAGTACCTAGAGAAATACGGGCATGTCAAAGTTGTTGGAAAGACTGGTCATGCGGTTCAAGTAGAGCTTTCTTGTCATTCGGGTCATACACACTCTGTAGACATCCTTCCAGCTGTTGACATTCTTCCTAATATGTCAGAAGGAATTAAAGGTATTCGATGATAGAAAAAAACTTTTGAAATATATTAAATCAGTACTTGCATCATTACACTGTCTTCTGTGTCATCTTTAGTATGTCGGAATTGTTTTATTTCATATTTGCTTTTATAATATCATAGTCAACAATCTGTGCTCTAGTCCTGTTCCATATTTTTTGGGATATTTCAATTATTGATGGTTATATCTTAAAGTACATGATCAAGTAAATGATAATATTTTACCTTAAAGTAACTTATGAGATTGATATGTTTAGAAAACTATAATTATAGTATTACGTTTAAAAAGCAACCAATGAAAATGATACTTCTCACAATTGTCTTAGAGTATGTCCAAAGTTCGTATTTGAAAGAAATGAAAAGTATATACAGTATATTTTAACGATAACAGAATTGTTTATTATTAATCTTTGCATAGTATGTTATGATTAATGCGTTTTTGTTTTTAAGCGGAAAATATTCTAACAAATTATATGTATCAATTTGATAGCAAGGCTTGGACCAGTTTATCACAAACTTGGACAAAGAAACAAGAAAACACGAGAATTCTACTCGGCATCACTTGGACCATTGCAGATTGAATTAACAAAACGTTTTCCAACAAAGCTGAAAAGTTTAATTAGACTCATCAAATACTGGAAGAAGAGTAAACTGACAGTAAGATTTAAAACTGCTTAAGATATTTACTTCTATTTTAGCTCACCTGTCACGTAGTGACAAGGTGAGCTTTTGTGATCGCCCTTCGTCCAGCCGCAATTTCTTGTGAACATGATAGAGACCATATTTTGCAATTGATTTTAATCAAACTTGCACATAACTTGTATTGGCATAATATTTCGGTTCCTTTCCAAACCAATGAGCTATTTTGGCATTTGCAGCCATATAAAGACTTCATTTATGGTTAGATTTGATACAAACTTTCAAAATATCTTAAACAACAAAATATCTTGGATTCCAAGATTAATCAGTCAGATCCAATCATAGGTTCCGGAGTTACGGCCCCTGATTGACCCCCGAAAGAGCCAAAATTCGTTATGTTTTTACCTTATGAACACGATAGTTCTAAGTAACATTTTACATTCGGTTTTAACCACACTTACACACAACTTAGGTTACAATAAGATCTCATTTCCTTTCGAAAACCGGCTAGATTCCGTCATGCGTTCTATAATTACTGCCCCTGAAAGGGGCAAAATTTTCTATTTTGGCCGTTTCAGCCATATAGAGGTTTCATTTATGCTTTGATGTATAACAAACTTGCACAGAATGTTTATCTTGATGATTCCTATGCTAATTTCGAAACAGGGTCATATTAGATCAAAAACCAGGTCACCCGGTCAAATCAAAGGAAAAGCTTGTTAACACTCTTGAGGCAACATTTATGACCAGTTTTTATGAACATTATCTTCAGGACCCTCTTGTTGAAGTTACAGCATAGAAATTTAGTCCATGTATAATTTTGATACAAATTTTAATACTTATCTTAAATAGTCTTAATCTTGACCTACTGACCTACTTTCTTGTTACTGAAGTTACAGCAAAGACATTTGGTCCACATGTATATTTTTGATACAGATTTCAATACTCATTGAATAAATAAAAAGAAAATTTGTTTGTTCTTCGTGAATATTGAATATATCTCACCTCGAAGTGAGAAAATGTTCACATTTCCTCACTTCTCAGTGAGATATATTTCATATTCACTCAAAACAAACAAATATCCTCTATATTTTTCTAAAACAAACTATGTTAAGTGAGAGTAATGAACTTTGTAAGGAATAAATGGTTCAAACATTTTGCAATACAAATAATTCAACAAATGAAGGAAAAATACCTTACGTACAATTTATGAATCTTATTCTCGTCTACAGGTGACTAAAGGATCAAAATTACCAACATCGTACGTTTTTGAGTTAGTGGTTTTAAATGCTTGGGTGGATGCAGGGCAACCAGAGAGCTTCAATATGACACGAGCATTACATGCTGTTTTAAATACAGTAGTAAACCATCGTCATTTCAAAGTGACCTTTGATCGCTCTCTTGCCTATTACGATACCGCATACCCAGAGTATGTTTTTCATTTCCATATTTTTTGTCACATTTTACCTAGTTCGTTTGATAAGATGTTTTTAAATTAGCGTATTACGATCTTATATAATAATATTTTAAACGTGTTTAAAGAAATGTAATACAATCTTCTGTAGTCAATGTTACAAGTTATTTTCATTGTAACACAATCTGATATTTTTATCTTGCATAATTTCTTCGTTTTTTTATTGTCAGAAAATCTCCTCACATAATTGATCCATGTAACCCATACAACGATGTGTATCATGGATATTTCGGCAATGCATGGGACTGGGATGATGTTGCAACAGAGGCCAGTAAATGGTTGAGGACACAGCTCTTCTCTGGTGTTAGCAATACAAAGCGGCAGTGGTAGAGAACTTGTAAACGTACACCGAACAACTGTGATCTTTTTTTGTACATTGCTCTTTGATTTGTATATAGACTTCGAGTATTTTGTGTGCAAAAAAGTTTCGTTTTTGATTGACTCTTTGTTTTTGTTGACAAAGCTGTAGTGGTAAAATGTTTGTTACTGTGTTGTTGGTTCTAGATTTACATCTTATCATCCGTTTATTATATAATTAACTGAATGTACTACATTTGTTAAATTTGGGCACATTTATTTTTTTTTTTTTGGTCTGTGGTAAGATTTTTTTACGCCCGAAGGGACGTATTATGTTTTGACGCAGGTGTTTGTCTGTTCGTCCGTCCGTCAATCTGTTAGCAATTTCGTGTCCGCTCTTGAACCCCTTAAAGAATTTTCAACAAACTTGACACAAATGTTCACCGTGACGACCTGCAGAGCGCATGTTTCGGATGGCTTGTTTCAAGGTCAAGGTCACAATTAGGGGTCGAATGTCATATGACTTTGTTTCATGTCCGCTTTGTAACTCTTGAACTGCTTGAAGGATTTTAAAGAAACTTGGGACATATGCTCACAACATCAAGGCGACGTGCAGAGCAAATGTTTTGGATGGCTCGCTTCAAGGTCAAGGTCACACTTGCGGTGCTGTTGTTGTATTACTTGCTTGCTTGCTGTTGTAAAGAATACCAGAAAAAGATCTATGTAAAAGGGTACAGAATATAATAGTTTTAAGTATTGTTTTTGGAAAAACATGAATTTAGTTAGTGTTATACATTAAATTCTAATTATTGAATAAATTGTTTCGTGTGTTGGAATGTTGTCGACGCACATTTTGTAGATTTTCTGTATACATTCAAGCAACAAGGTCATAACAACAGGCGTGTCTCAGTTGGTAAATTAATAATACATTTTTTAATCTCTTAATGTACCGTACAGTTTGAATATTGATAAAGCGATTTTTGTATTATGATATTTATATTGTTTATACGGATCTGTTAAAAGCAAAAGTGACGTTTTATTTGAAACTTGTACGTGTTATGTTTCATGTTTGTACATTGCAAAAAATGATAATAGTTTAGTTTTGGGTTTTAGGTTGTTAATTTACTTATTTTATATATAATTGATTTGCACACTGTTCCGAAGCAGAATTTGAACTATATACAAAAGAAATTTTGCTGAAATATTATTGTAACTTGAAAAAATGATGTTACCTTTGAAAATAGTTCTTGCAATTAATACAATTTATTCATCTATGTCAGAACAATATTTCAGAAAGAAAATGTAATTTGTTTTGTACTTAAATCAGATCATTGTAGATATTTCAACTTGTAGTAATATATTATATATATAAAAACATTATATTTAAAAAATCAGATTCAGAACAGTTTTACGAAAAAAGCTGAATAGGTTGGACATAATGTTTTTCAACACTAATGAAAATCATAGCAAAAACAAATACAATATAAGCAATATTTATATTTTTATTTGATATAAAACCTTGTAAGAAAAAAGAAAAGTGTTGTAAGATATTGAAGAGGATTATGACACAAGGATAAAGTATAAAAATAAGAACAACACCGGGTTGTGGATCATCAATGATTTATGCAATTATCGTTCAAAACATCTAGTATTATCTGATAACATTTAATACAGTTAAAAGCTCTTTATTTTCTTCTGGTGAACGCTCATTACTGTAGAATAATAAATAGTCTCAGAGACTGAAAGTATGAGTATGCTGAGCCAGCCTTAACAGATTTATGCGTTGGTCGTTTTAGATCGGACACTGAAGAAAGCGCTAGGGATCTTAATATAAGGCACCACACTGGTAAGGCGGAGCTTCCATCAAGATGATTTAAGAAAAGGTCAGTATATAAAGTACTTTAAGTTCTTATTCTTATAATTCATTTCCAGTTTCGTTCATCTTGTGCAATTTGAAGATGAATTGTAGTATCTAAACCCCTACCCCGATGACTCACACCCCTACATAATGTTATATGAAAGTTTAGTCCTTAATTTCCATAGAAGGTCACACGAAACATTAAAGATACTAGTTGTAGCGCTTCTAATGGCCAGTTTTTCAAATCTGTCACTAGCGAAGGTTGGTTTTACCCCATCGCTTAACCATGCATTCTTACGATTTTTTACTAAAACCGGGCAAGTATATTTGCCAAGTATTAGCATAGACTTCGTCACTTTCCATAAACCTGTTAATGCATTCAGCGAATCGTGTAAACGCTAAAATACATGTACAAACAATTTAATATTTAACTTAAATTGTATCATATCATACCCTTGAAACATTTTATTCCACCACACCGATCAGAACGAGGTAGCATATAAGGACTGTCAATCCGTCCTCTTCGATTCAAGTTAATAACTTTAGAATGCTTTGGCGTAAAAAACCCAAACCTTAAGCTTGGTAGGCCTGCAGCTTGGTCGTAACATGAGCCTTATTTTAAGGTCAGTTGCTCAAAGCTCACGGTCGCGGTGTCCCTGAGCTGAAAATCGGTTTTAAATGAGCAGATGAAGAATGGTTTGGCCTACAGTCATCAAACTTGATGGAGCGATTGTCAGTGGTCAAGTGAGAAGATGAACCAAATTGTTTTGGGGCTCAGTAGTACAAAGATATAGATCACAGAAACGTTTGGGTCATTGTCTTCTTACAGGAGCCGTTCTGTCAACATGTTGTTGAAAACAAAACAATAATAGTGTGCTAATGCTATCTCACCATATGCAACGTTATGTACAAACATTTCAAAGAAACTTCAAAAATGAAAAGTAAAGAAAACTTTGGTGCAACTGTTTATAAAATATTCCTGTATATTCAGTGCAGTCAAGCGTTCCCATTTGAACAGTTTCTAGAAAAATCTATACAAGAATATTCTACATCTACATCTACTGTGTACTGCCCAACAATCAATTCTAATTATAACTGGGAGGCGCTTGTCTGGGTCAGACTGTTAAAAGATGAGCAAGCTCATAAGGTGCAAAGTTAAAAAGAATTACAATTACTAAGATATAAACATCCAGCCTCGGTGAATAGAATAAAACTGGGGCTGGACTGTATGTATAGGGGGAGACCATTCCAGGAACGAATTGTTTTTTGACAAAAGGAGTTAGAATGGTATTGCGTATGAGATTGTTGGATCAAGTAGTTCAGGTTCCTTGTAGGTATGAGGTGGTTATGGTCAACTGCTACAAGACTATACTTCATTTTAAAAAATATGATAAGGGAATTTTTAATGCGGCTATGTTTAAGGGGTTGCCAATTGAGATTTTTAAGCATTTTGGATGACACTGCTTGTTTGACCATAGTTGTTACATACGTATCGAGCTGCAGATCGTTGTACTCGTTCAATTTTGTGTGTAAGGGATTTTTGCCGAGGGTGCCATATATTGGAACAATATTCAAGCTATGGGTGGACATAGGTGTTGTAAGCTGTTTCTTTTACTTCTCTGTTTTTTGTTTTGACATATTTTTTATGAATCTAAGTGAGTTATTTGCTTTCGATGTTATGTTATCAATGTATTTTGACCAACTGAGATCTTAACTTAGTGTAACGCCCAGGTATTTAGCAGCTTTTGTAGTTTTTAGTGGTAGATGACAGGTTTTTTCTTTCGAGTAATCCTCAGCACCTCACACTTATCCGGACTGAACTCCATTGACCAGTCCTTTTCCTAGGCTTCTAGAGAATGGAGATCATTTTTGTAGGGATTGAGAATCAAAGATGGATTTACCATCAGATAGACAATACTGTCATCTGCAAAAAGTCGTAACTTACTTTTGATGGACACAAGGAGGTCATTTATGTAGGCTTGGAAGAGACAGGGGCCAATGACTGATTCTTGTGGAACCCCGGAAAGAACAGGAAGTTCATCTGAGGTAAAGCCATCCACAACAACTCTTTGGGAACGGTCCTTGAGAAATGATTTGATCCACTGGGACGCTAATGGGTGCGAGCTTATGCATCAATTTATGATTGTCAATCTTGTCAAAGGCTTTACTGAAGTCCATGACGATGACGTCAGTCTGTTTGCCACTCTCAAGACTGTCAAATACCTCTTGTGTGAAACTTGTAAGTTGTGTTTCACAGCTATGCTTTGACCTGAAGCCATGTTGATACTGACTAAGGAGATCATTTCTGTCAAAGTGGGACATGATATTTGAGACAAGAATATGTTCCATTAATTAAGAGGCATGCAATACATGTTAGGGATATGGGCCTATAGCTACTAGCCTTGGATTTTGGACCTTTCTTGTAAACTGGTGCAACGATTGCTCTCTTCAAGTCTTTTTGGGACTTGACCTGTTTCAAGACATAGTTGTAATAGGAGAGATCGCCATGACGTCACGCATTAACACCAGTTTATCTGGTGGTGGGCAAAACAAATGTGTTTACATCGTTTGTATATGGGATCGGAATTTTTAAATTTTGATAACTTTTTCGCTCATTTATGGATTTTAAAAATTCAAAACGTTTTGAAATGCTAACGATTTTCATATGTTCTCATTCAAATATCTTTTTAAAATAAATAACCATTTTAAATGACATATGATTTTGATAGCGGCAAAGCGATGCTCCAAACTTTTAGAAAAAAAAAAAACACTTTAAGATAAGCGTTCATAATTAATCCATTTTATTTCGAAATAATAATCAAAAGTAATCAATAAATTGCTTGTTTTTATATCCTTTCCATTAATCATAAAATTATTGATATCATTTGTGTTTTAAGAAAGTTTAAGCCGTTAGAAAAACATCACTGTTTACAAAAAAACATGGACTCTCGGTATCTGTCCACCCGATCTTTGTCTTATCAGTTCTAAAAATAGAACATACAACGGATTTGTATACAAACACAATCTCTACTATATCTTTGTGATGATTAGGGCTATCTCTTGGTGAAGCTCCTTTAGTAACCTTGGGTAAATTTCATCTGGACCAGAGGCTTTACTGGATTTAGCCCCATTAGTAACTTATCCGCACCCTCAATAGTTTTGAGGAGTTATGGTGCTCATTTGGGGTTTGTTGCATTTTTGTTTCCGGATTAGGGGATGGGGCTTTAAAAAGACAGATTCAAACTGTTTATTGAGGATGTTTGCCTTTGTGGCCGGGTCGGTATGAGTTAAGCCCTCATATTTCAAGGGGGCTACACCACAACTCTCTATTTTGTTATGTTTAACTTCCGCTATGTAGAACGTTTTGTTCCTACCACGTTGGGAGTCGCCTGTAAAAATGACCGATTCCAAATAAGACCAATAGGAAGTTCTTCTTTTCTTTTGGATCCTACATTTGTGGGCCTTAAATGCTTGGGCAATGGTTAATTGTTTACGTTTCTTTTTTATGTTTGAATACATTTTGTCCCGTTTACGTATAAATCAAATTAGACCAGTTAGTTTTCTTATGACATGTAATCAATCCTTTGGATTGAACTGATCTTCCTATGTTAATATTTAATTCATGAAAAACTATGTCATGGTCTGATTTACCAAAGCTTGGGGGTGTTTTAGTGACGTTGACTTGGGCAGAATAATTTGTAAGAAAAAGATCTAGTGTGTTTTCTTTCCTAGTGGGGATTGTGACCATTTGTTGAAGGTTAAAGTTAACAACATTGTCAAGGAAAGTGTCGTATAGGCATTTGCAGTTGGCCTTAGGGGATTCAGAAGATTTGTCGATAACAGGTAGGTTAAAGTAACCTAGTATCCAGACAATACTGTTTTGGGGAATTTTGATGACAGATGACCTTAACTCTGCAAGGGCATCTTGGTCGTTTTCATTCGGCTTATAAAAGGAGCAGATATATATATCTAGTACTCCTTTTATACTGATTTTGACCCAGCATTGGTTGCAATTCGGTGTAAGGTCAGGTTTTTCTTGACTGGTCGGGTTTTTGGATATGGCAGTCAGAACACCTTTTACTCTGACTTGAGACTCTGTCGTTTCTGAAGACCTGGTAGTTAAGGTTATCTGGGAAGATTTCTGCTGTGCGGAGCTCTGGTTTTAACCAAGTTTCCGTGCAGCAGATGATGTCTGGCTTAATATGTTGGATGACCTGGTGTAGGTCTTGGATTTTGTTTTTATTGACCTGCAATTAATGTTAAGGAGAGTGAGCCTTTTAAACTACTCGTAAGTTTCGGCATTTTCTTGGAGGAGGCTTTTGGTGGGGCTAACATTTTGCATTTCCTACAGGGATACTGTAGGGATGAGGTGTATGGGCCAGGGTTCAGTTCGATATATGATGCCTGGCAGGCTAACAAGCAATAAAGAAATATAATTGATGTTTTACTTGGTACTGGCTTTGACCTGTGTTTGTTCGACTTGAATGCCATGGCCATTGTGATGTTTTTAGATTTCAACTGTAGTTCAGAATTTACAAGGAAGTCTTTGTTTTCATCGGGTGACGGTTTGTTTCTTACTGAGAGATTCCTGCTGAGGATACAGATATGTATGATAATCGAGGTCACGAAAAGCCTAATTTTGAAGATATAATTCACAGAACTAGAGTAGGTCTATGTGTGAAGAGGATAATATTATTTGACTATCAATAGGTTCTTATCAACAGATAAGTGCAGAGTGTATTGGTTACCACGATTTCTCAATAATAGACACCATAGGAAGCGAGTCCCTTACACACAAAATGATTCAAAAATGTAAACAAACTCAAACCGGAAGTAGCCAGAAGTAGGGGTAAAAATGGTGGTACGGCCTATGACTGAAAGAAAAATAGTGGTCACTGACCTACGAGATCTACAAGATCAGAAAATTTTGGAAAACTTGCCGATCTAGCTGCAGGAAAGTTGTTAATTGTTATAGGGCCTGTTAAACTTACTGACTGTAACAAAATAGGACCCTAAAATAAGTGAATTTTAATTATTTGTGAAGAGGAAGAAAAACAAGTGTGCTCTGTCCCGACGCATGCGCATACATTTCTCACAATGCTTGATGAATATCCACTCAGGAGTTCATGGGCAGATGTCTTTTGCAGGATTTTTTTTTACATTTTGACCATGATGTAAGGTGAAACTATTCCAAAAAGCTTGAATAATGCTACAGCTCACGTGTATTCAGTATAGAGAAAATGGCGTTAAATGGCGTTAATTGTAGTTAAGTCCGAATCCGAATGCTGTCAGGAACAGTCTTGAAGGAGGTCTTTTCCAAAATGACACAAACCATTTCAGAAATAAAACACGCAATACTGATGACTAAGGACTTCGGACCCTACACATTTACTAGAAGCACGAAAGTTTACTGAACTGAGCCAAAATCATTTACACTAATTTATAATGATAGATTATCAACTTTCTGTAATAAGTAAGTTGTCACATCATGTGCCGGAAATCATTAATAATTCGTACATTAATAACTATTAGTATTTCTTTTGTGTTTATCATAACCATAGTGTGAATCTTGGATTGACTATCAATGCCGCGTATTTAAGGAAGAGAAAGATCTTATTGACCATAAAATTGTGTTTAAGTTAGCTGTAAATTAATTCAATAAACATTGGAAAGTATTTTTTTTGCAGAGAATGAGTAAATCCTAAGAATAAACGTACAGCAAATAAACTTGAAACGCATGTGTAATCTCTATTTCACTTCCTAATCTAACAAGGCAGTCTGAACGACAGCTAAATCCCCCGCCACTGCTATGGATAGTGAAAGGGTAAACCTTTGATTTTAGCTGTGACCTTGACCTTGAACTGACATGGCTTACACATGAATTCTGCACAACGTCTTGATGAGGTGATCATTTGACCCAAGTTTCATGAAAATCCTTCAAGGGGTTTATGAGATACAGAGCTGAAACCTTTGACCTTCAGTTGTGACCTTGACCTTGAGTTGACATGGCTGACTCATGAGTTCTTGATGAGGTGATCATTTGACCCAAGTTTGATGAAAATCCTTCAAGGGGTTTAGGAGATACAGAGTGGACACCAAATGGAAGGCTCAAACCTTCTACCCTTAGTTGTGACCTTGACCTTGAGCTGGCATGGTTGACTCATAATTTCTGCACATCGTTCTGATGAGGTAATCATTTGACCCAAGTTTTATAAAATTCCGTCAAGGGGTTTAGGAGATATAGAGCGGACACGAAATGGAAGGCTCAAACCTTTGACCTTCAGCTGTGACCTTGACCTTGAGCTGACACGGCTGACTCAAAAGTTCTGCACATCGCCTTGATGAGGTGATCGTTTGACCCAAGTTTGATGAAAATCCTTCAAGGGGTTTAGGAGATATAGAGCGGACACAAAATGGAAGGCTCAAACCTTTGACCCTAAATTGTGACCTTGACCTTGAGCCGGCATGACTGACTCATGGGTTCTGCACATTGTCTTGATGAGGTGATCATTTGACCTAAGTTTTATAAAATTCCTTCAAGGGGTTTAAGAGATATAGAGCGGACACAAAATGGAAGGCTCAAACCTTTGACCCTGAGTTGTGACCTTGACCTTGAGCTGGCATGGCTGACTCTTTGGTTCTGCACATCGTCTTGATGAGGTGATCATTTGACCCAAGTTTTATAAAATTCCTTCAAGGGGTTTAGGAGATATAGAGCGGACACAAAATGGCAGGCTCAAACATTTGACCTTGAGTTGTGACCTTGATCTTGAACCGACAAGGCTGACTCATGGGTTCTGCACATCGTCTTGATGAGGTGATCATTTGACCCAAGTTTGATGAAAATCCTTCAAGGGGTTTAGGAGATATGGAGCGGACACGAAAGTGTTACGGACGGAAGGACAGACGGAAGGACGGACGCAGACCATTCCTATAATCCCTCCGCCACGACGGGGGATTAAAAATACTCTGAGTACAAATAAAATTTATCAGCCAGGCAATCAAACAATCAAATCGGTTATATAAGTGGTGAAATGGCGTTATTTATTATCCCCCGCCGATGAAATCGGGAGGGGGGTATTGAAATGGTGTTGTCAGTCCGTCCGTCCGTCCGTCCGCAGCCATTTCTCAGTAACTATTTGGTAGAATTTCATGAAACTTGAAATAAACATGAACCAACATACTGCGCTGATGCCCGTCAAGTTTTTTTTTTGATAGGTCAATTTCCCTCAGAGTTATTGCCCTTGATTTAATGAAAAATGTCCGTCTGCAGCCATTTCTCAGTAACTAGCAGGTAGAATTTCATCAAACTTGAAATAGACATGAACCAAGATACTGCGACGATGCCCTTCAAGTTTTTTTTCGATTGGTCAATTTTCCATATAGTTATTGCCCTTTAATTGTTTAAAAATCCACAGATCTGTACATAACAAACCAACCAATTGGAAGAATTTCATTAAACTTCTTTCATTCTTTTCCATGAACATTTATTATAAACATGTGATGTTGTGTACCTACACCTGGTCACCACCTTACCTTGGTCACCCCCCCCCCCCTCACACGCCCCCCCCCCCCCCCCCCCCCCCCCCCCAATTTTTTTTTTTTTCGTTTTCTATCAATATTTATAATCAACATGTAAACTGTTGTATCCTCACCCCACCCCCACCCCCCCTACCCTCACCCAAACAAACCATTCATTTTCTTTTAATTTGATTTTGACTAATGAAATTATTTTCTTCTTGGTAACATTCTTAACTTTTTGCTGGATATATTTTTTTGCCGTTCCTCAACTCTGACCCTTTCGGCGGGGGATTCAAATTCATCGAATTTGCTTGTTGTTATTGCAATAGCATTCTAACATTCTAAGCATTTTGTGGTTCAAAGTGTTAGTGATAATGATACAGAAAGAGTTCTGAATATTGTGAAAAGGCCGCTTAATTGGAATTCAAACGGCTACATAGTGACTCAGATATAGCTGATCAAAATAGGAATAAATGCAGTAGAAAGGCAATGCATGCTGGTGCCTATTATCATTTCTACAGCAAATGTCCTGAAAACGGAAAAGATATGATGGCATCGGGATACTATTATCAAGGGTCAAACGGTCGTGGTCTGGTGTGTACTTCATCACATTCAACTGTCTTGCAATGACATATGTAGATGGACAATAATACCTAGATAATGATCCACAAGTTGTTAATTCATATGAACAGTCACTTATCCGAGCATGCTTCAGTTCTTGGAAATCGAGTGGATTCAAAGTACATTCGTGGAAATGTCCCACCAGTGAATTCCTCTTGCGTCAGGACTCACAAGTCATTCCAGAAAAAAGATACAGTTCACGGTAGAATGAAATGACTGTGAATATACTCTAATTCGCAAAGACTCGGTTATTTGAATATTTTAATTATTGTCATCAGTTTGCATGTTTTGAAATCTTTTAACATGAAGTGGCAGTAACAAAAACAAATTTATTACTTTTTAAAACATCTTTTACTGAAATGTGCATTGTTTCTGTACTTCATATTTCAGCGTTTCTTGTGTTTCGTCCATATAAATCTTAATCTTCATCTGCAAAATTGTCGGACTTACTGTAGAACATAGTTTTTCTTATTCTATACAGTGTATGAAAGAAAGTTTCTTGTCTTGGTAGTATTTGTATAGGGATAGTTCATCGAGTGCATGGTTTCCCATGCTGGGTTGTGTACACCTTTTTGTCTGTTTAAGACTTGCTACAATAACTTTTCAAAACGTTAGTTTTATCTTTACAAGAGACACGTGCATTATTTGAAAGTAAGAATTGTTGCAAAGAATAACTGTGTATATATATATTGTTTTAAAAACATAGTCTTTTACTGATTTACTATCGTCACATCACCAATGTATTATCTCTTTTGAAAATATTCATGTACTGCCTGTGCGCCATGATATGTTTATATTTGCAATAGACATTGCAAGTACATGTTTTATCCTAAAAAACATTTTGAATTAAATTGAATTGAACAGAGTTGAATTCAATATAACAAACATACGAAAGTGCATAAATTTTTATTTGATTCAGACATTACTCCGTGTAATTTTAAAGACCATGTTTCTTATTATGATATCAAATACTGTGAAATCATTAATATTCGTGGGGGACTAATTTTCATGGATTTCGTGGTTGAGTGAATCCACGAAATTTAATCCCAACGAACAAGTAAAATTCCCATTCATTTCATGTTCAAAACTTGATATTCACGAATTCATATCCCCACGAAATTGCCGTTTTGACAAAAACCATGAAATTTCATGCCCACGAAATTAAATGATTTCACAGTATCATTGTTTTAAACAGGAAGTATATAAACTGATAATCTTTAACATAAAACGAAAGACAAATATCAACCTGAAAACTATGGCAAGCCGTATTATTAGCTCACCAGAGCTCAAGGTGAGTTTTTGTGATCGTCATTGTTCGGCATCCGTCGTGCGACGCGCGTCGTCCGTCGTGCGTCGTCCGTCAATATTTGCCTTTCGAACACTCTAGAGGCCACAGTTGTGGCTCAATCTTTATGAAACTTGGTCAGAATATTAGTCTTGATGATCTCTAGGTCAGCTTTGAAACTGGGTCATGTGGAGTCAAAAACTAAGTCAGCAGGCCAGATCAAAGGAAAAGCTTGTGAACACTCTAAAGGCCACAGTTGTGACCTAATTTTTATGAAACTTGGTCAGAATGTTTGTCTTGATGATTTCTAGGTCGAGTTTGAGTCTGAGTTATATGGCTAAAAAACTAGGTCACCCGGTCAGATCAAAGGAAAAGCTTGTGAACACTCTAGAGTCCACAGTTTTGAACCAATCTTTATGAAACTTGGCCAGACTGTATATCATGATGATTTCAAGGTCATGCTTGAAACTTGGTTAAGTGTGGTCAAAAACTAGGTCAGTAGGCTAGATCAAAGGAAAAGCTTTTGAACACTCTTAAGGACACAGATTTGACCTAATTCTTATGAAACTTGGTCAGAATGTTTGTCTTTATGATTTCTAGGTCGATTTTGAATTTGGGTCATATCGAGTCAAGAACTAGGTCACCCTGTCAAATCAAAGGAAAAGCTGGTGAACTCTTAAGAGGTCACATTTTTAATCCAATCTTTATTAAACTTGGTCAAAATGTTAGTCTTGATGATCTCTAGGTTAATTTAGAAACTGGGTCATGTGGAGTCAAAAACTAGGTCAGTAGGCCATATCAAAGGAAATGCTTGTGAACACTCTTAAGGCCACAGTTGTGATTTAACATTTATGAAACTTGGTTAGAATGTTTGTCTTGATGATTTCTAGGTCGAGTTTGAATCTAGGTCATGTGTGGTCCAAAACTAGGTCACCCGGTCAAATCAAAGGAAAAGCTTGTGAACACTCTAGAGTCCACAGTCGGGACCCAATCTTTATGAAACTTGGCCAGAATGTATATCATAATGATTTCTAGGTTAAATTTGAAACTGAATTATGTTTTTCTTGATGATTTCTAGGTCAGGTTTGGATCTGGGCCATGTGAGGTCAAAAAACAAGGTCAGTAGGCCAGATCAAAGGAAAAGCTTGTGAACACTCTAGAGGCCACAGTTATGACTCAATCTTTATGAAATTAGGTCACAGTATTTGTCCCGATGATTTTTAGGTCAGGTTCGAATCTATGTTATGTGGGATCAAAAAAAATAGGTCAATACGCTAAATCAAAAGAAAAATTTGTGAACACTCTAAAGGCCACAGTTGTGACCCAATATTTATGAAACTTTGTCAGAATGTTTGCCTTGATGATCTCTAGGTTAAGTTCAAATCTAATTCATTTGGGATCAAAAACTAGGACACATGATCAAATCAAAGGAAATGTTTGTGAACACTCTAAAGGCAACAGTTGTGACTCAATCGTTATGAACCTTGACCAGAATGTTTGTCTTGATGATCTCTAGGTTAAATTCAAAACTGAGTCATGTGGGGTCAAAAGCTAGGTCAGTAGGCCAGATCAACTCTGGTGAGCGATATAGGGCCATCATGGCCCTCTTTTCATTCAGTTACTAGAGCAAATTTAATCTATAGCGATGTCTCTTCGCCTTGACAGTTGCCTGTATTCTAAAAGAGCTATACTGTTCTTTTACTTCTGTTAATTTTCTTAATATATAAATATATATTTTAAAAAAGGAATAGCAGTAAGCGAAAAATGAGTGACCAGTCAGACTTTAACTTGCTCAATGTTCTATAAATATTTCCTTTTAGATTTAAAAGAAAGTCCTTAAACTGAGATACATTTTAAGCAAAAGTACTCTTCCCTGCCCCCCCCCCCCCCCCCCCCCCTCTCTCTCTCTCTCTCTCTCTCTCTCTCTAACAAACTAAAAGATATATCTTGAAAAAAAAATAGAGCAAGTGCTATCTTTTTAATCAATAGAGATATTTGCTTAACATATTATTTTAACATTACTTTATCTTCAAACGCTTAACAGCTAGTTCTTTATTTCAATAAGCGAGGAAAACAACAACCGCGTCCCAAGTCATGACGCGGACGGAAGCAAATTTCTTTGATCGTGTTTCATAATGATATCTTTTGGCATTAAAATATTTTGATCCGCTAATTCTAATATACTTATAGAGATTTTTCTACAGAAGAAACAGTAAAAGGGCTTCAAATAAAAAGTAACAATCCAACCACGAACTTCGCTGAAAACGAAAAACGACAACGAATGTGTAAAGGCTTAACACATACTGAAAATACAAAGTCAAAGTAAAAATCATTTTTTGGTTTGAGGTTACCAATAGAGCAGTAATAACAGTTGTAGCAGTTACAAGAAAAGATTAGGAAAATGTTTGAAGTTGTAATTTTACAGCTTTAGTAGAAGGCAGAAATAACGGGAACACCAGTATAATTTCTCTTGACTTTATAATAATAACAGAGGTATTACTACTTCCTCTGCTGACAATGCCAGTGTTCATATTGTTACTTCTGCTGGAATATTGTTGTTTATAGTGTTAAAACTTTCACTTGCTCTTCATTGCATTTAGAGTTACATACGGCATACATTCAATGTACAGGGATACAACATTTTATAAGACATTGCGCGTTTCTACACCAATGTTAAACCTTGTACATTTTTGAAGTAGTACACTTTAAATGATTTCGTAAAGTCTTGCTCTAAATACAGTTATTATATTTCCTCATTGGAATGTGTATGAGCACACCATGTCATTGTTGATCACATCTTCAATTCTGTATTCTTTACCTTTCTGAAACAGCTATCTTTTCTGAAGAAAGAGGTCCTCTACGCCAACTGACATCGAATCACTTGCCCTTCACTGCTTCATGTTTGAAACCTCGTGTTGGTTTTAGAATTCTTTCACGCAACATACTAAATATCTAAGCTCTGGGTCTTAAGGTTTAAGACAATATTTTTTATGGTTTTTCCCTATACAAATCTATTTAAGCCATGTGCCCTCCGGGGCTGGGTCATTTTTAACACCAGGAGGGATAATTTGAACAATCTTGGTAAAGGACTACTATACAATGCTACATTCAAAATATCAAAACCCTCGGCCCTGTGGTTTTCAAAGTTTTCCCTATATAAGTCTATAACCATGTGACCCCCAGGGCGGAGCCATATTTGTCCCTAGGAATCTTGGTAGAGGATCACTAGATTATGCTACATACCAAATATCAAAGCCCTAGGCCCTGTGGTTTTGGACAAGAAATAAAGAAAAAAATCTAAGTTTTTCCCTATATAAGTCTTAAACAATGAGACCCCCCTGGCGGGGCCATATTTGACCCTAATGGGAATAATTTGAACACTCTAAATATTGAAGTCCTAGGACATGTGGCTTTTGACAAGAATATTTTTAAAGTTTTTCCTTTCGGCTGCCTTGGCAACCAGAGTTCTGTACG
The DNA here is from genome assembly GCF_021730395.1 of Mercenaria mercenaria. Taxonomy (NCBI): domain Eukaryota; kingdom Metazoa; phylum Mollusca; class Bivalvia; order Venerida; family Veneridae; genus Mercenaria; species Mercenaria mercenaria. The sequence continues at coordinate 8,130 of NW_026463233.1, read as the reverse complement.
GAATTCAATTCTTTGAACAATGTTTAAAGAAGACCATCCAAAAACATTCGTGTGAAGTTTCATCAACATTGTCTTGGTGGTTTAGGAGCAGATCTTGATTTTATTGAAAATGTTGACGGACGACGGACGATCACTGACCGCAATAGCTCACCATTGAGCACTTCGTGCTCTGATGAGCTAACAATGTAAAGATGATCCAGATACCAAATTGTATCCAGGTTATATACATACATGTACGTGTATTGTCCGGAAGTAAGAGCTCGAACTAAGAATAAAGCCTTCAAGATAGGACCAAAATAGTGGCAGAGTCTAACACTATCTGGTCACCTTCAATCACCTCTTCTAAAAATCTAGTACTACCAAGTACCCTACTTTGGTCGGACTAACTACTAAATGTTCATGTAGGTTATGTCTATTATTCCTTTCAATCTGTGCTGAAACAGGATAGAAACCTTCCAGAATTAAAAATGCTAAGTCCCGCTAATGCTAATGCTAAGTCCTTAAAAATGCTAAGTCTGATAAGTCCCGCTAGGACTACACAAGGTGTCTGATCTTGGCTAGGACGTACTACGGTAGTTAGTTAGTCGAAATTTGTTATTAGTAACTCGAAATTAATAACTCAGAATTTTGAGACATTTATATCGAAATTTCATGTTTCGAGTAAATAAAAAAAGTAATGCTGTGTAATAGACACACTACATAAAAGAACACAGATTAAATTTAAAGAGATACCAAAACACTGTGATTCTCTTCCCACAAATAGACAATAATGTATAAAACGTTGTATAACTTTGTGCAAGACTAACAGCACCGTACAGACAAATATATATCATGGGTGAGGATTTAAATCCAACAAATGAGCTAATTTTTGCACCGAATGTAACTTAAATATATGTATTTTCTCTTTTGTGACCACCTTTGTACTCTTAATATAACTTCCTGGTTAGAAATACGTGGAATACAGATAATATCATAAACATGAGACGTTCTTGGAACCCGGTTATTGTTATTGGGTCGTTGTTCTTGTTTTTAATCATTTTTGTTTTTTAAGCCGAACGGTAAGGTCCGTGACAAAAGTTTGAAATGGCGTTGTTTATTACAATTATATTTGCCCTTTTATATTCGAGGATTATACTGGCTGAAGATGCTAGTGATAATGGAACAGAAAATGTTTTGGATATTGTAAAAAGGCAGCTTAACTGGAATGTAAACGGTTACATAGTATCAAGTCGCGGTTCAACCATAAAAATTGATTACTTGCAACCTCATTCTAGAAATGCTCAAGTACTGGACAACAGAAATTACATGGCCTTCACGTTATATATGAGAAACGGTCGACCGGAAGTACCAAAAACTGGAATATTTCATTTCATCGACTCAGATATAGCTGATAAAAATAGGAATAAGTGCAGAAGAGAGTCAATGCATGATGGTGCCTATTATCATTTCTACAGCAAATGTCCCGAAAACGAAAAAGATATGGTGGCATCGGGATATTGTTATCAAGGATCAAATGGCCGTGGTCTGGTGTATAATTCACACACATTCAATAATCCTGCAATGACATATGTAGATGGACAATACTACCTAAACAATGATCCACAAGTTGTTAATTCATATGAACAGTCACTTATCCGAGCATGCTTCAGTTCCTGGAAATCGAGTGGATTCAAAGTAAATTCGTGGAAGTGCCCCACCAGTGGAATTCCTCTTGCGTCAGGACTTACAAGTCATTCCAGAAAAAGATTCGCACGTTCCACGGTGGAATGTAATGACTGTGAATGTACTCCTGTAAATGATTCGCCCAGACTCAGTTATTTGAATATTCTAATTATTGTCTTGAGTTTGCATGTTTCTCTTGAAAAATATTAACATGAACTGACATCAACAACAACGTTTGTAACAAAAAAAAATGAATACTTTAATATCTTTGTACTGAAATATGCACTGTTTCTGTACTTCATAATTCAGTGATACCTGTGTTTTTATCCATATAAATATCACATTGATCTTCTTCTGCAAAATGGTCGGACTTACTGCAGAACATAGTTTTACTTTTCTATATAGTGTATGAAAGAAAGTTTCTTGTCTTGGTAATATTTGTACAGGGGTAGTTCGTCGAGTGCATGGCTTCCCATGCTGAATTGTGTACACCTTTGTGTCTGCTTAAGAGTTGCTATAGTAATTGTTCAAAACGTTTGTTTTTCTTTACAAGATACACGATTCGAAAGAAAATGTTGTTGCATAGAATCACTGTGTATATATAGTGTTTAATAAAACATAGTCTTTTACTGATTTACTATCGTCACATCACCAATGTATTATCTCTTTTGAAAATATCCATGTACTGCCTGTGCTCCATGATATGTTTATATTTGCAATAGACATTGCAAGTACATATTTTGTGCTATAAACATTTGAATTAAATTGAATTAAATTGAGTTGAATTCAATTTAACAAACGTACGAAAGTACGTAATAATGTCTTTACAAATTCTTTCACAGTTTATGTTATGACAAACTGCTGTTTTTATTTCAATGATTCTGACATTACACCGTGTAATTATAAAGACAATGTTTCTTATTATGATATCAAATATCATTGTTTTAAACAAGATGTACAGACTATATAAACAGATAAACTTTTAACCCTAGGATATGTCTTTAGAGACAGTACTATCATTACAATGATTCTTTTTAGAGATATGTGAGATTTTCATTTTTAAGTCACCGTTTTTGAAAAGCATTTCTACAACAAGAGGCAAAGAGCCCGAACTTTGAACAAATATTACATTGTTTGTTTTTCGCCCTACAGGAAAAAGGAGCACAACCACTTGTTAATCCGCATTTGTTACATCTAGGTAAAACAGCTCTTCTAGGTGTAGTTACATTTTGTTTTATTATTTAAGGTTTTCTATATTCAGTGTTTCGGGTCTTTGGTATAATTCTCTGTTGGAATTATTACGAAAATTTGCTGGAAAATTTGGATTATATTTATGCACTTGATGTACTCGTACTGGATGCATTTGTAAATTATGATAGTTACCTATATGCATTTCATATGCATTTTCTGACATGCATTCATATCTAGAAATAAATCTTTCATCCTGTGAATTATAACTTACTGGCACTCTTTCATAAATTATTTGAGAATCTGCATTAGGCCGTCTCTGAATATACTGTGTTGGTTCGAAATTATACTGCTAATATTGCTGGTATTTAACTTGTAATATTGCCCGCGAATTTACTTGCTTTTAATTGCCTATGAATTTGTCGAGGGGTGTTCAACATGCTTACTGCATATGTTTAAAGAAACCCTAAATATGAAGTTTTCTGTTACTTTCTACACCAACGTTGTGGTCTCGAACCCTCGGCGTGACATTATCGCAGTAAACTACCCATGATCTAATATTCAAATTTAAACTGCATTCACCTGCATTGGGATATGTGTCAACACTACATGTTAAATGTTTTGAAGGCTGTATTTCATAATTGTATCATTTGCAATGTATAAACATAAACAATTACTATCTCCGTAGATAAATACATCCTCTTACTTTAGTTCATGTGTTACGGAAAACATATTTATTTAAGGCAATTATACAGAGAGTATTTGTTTACTTCAGTGAAAGATCGAAATATATTTCACATCTAGTGAACACCAGAATTTACATTTTCATGAATGGTGTAGTCACGAAAGAAAATGTAGACCTAGATATTGTGTTCAAAAGAGAAAGCTGTTTTAATCTAACATCTAGAACAAACAAAATGTCTTTTTATTTTAATGTTAAAAGGAAATTTACCCATTATATACTTTTTTCACCTATCAAAAGTACATTTAACACTTTTCAATGTCAAAATGCAGGAGATATTGTACTTTAAAGGTGCACAATCACATTTAAACAAAACCTAGTATTTAGTCCTACGTAGGAGATACTAAGTCCGTAAGATACATTTAAATCTCTCTGCTGGCATACATACACTTTCGGCTACTGTTGTGAAACTCTTAATATACTCATAGTCTAATGTAGAAAGTATTTCTGACATTAGAAAATAAAACAGGTAAAATCCTAATACTTACCAAACATTACGCAAATGATCATTATACTCATGTAATGAATTGTATGGACATACAATAAATAACATTCCAAAACAGCACCTGACTCTCGGCCTTAAGTCACATCACCTAACAAAGAGTAAAGAAAATACTATTATACTATTATAGTGAAATAACTATAAATAGATATTGCAGACATGCAATGTATGTTTAGTAAAAGACACATCAATGGGAAAGAGAGTGACAGTAGTATGAGCAGTAATTCAATAACCTATGCCATTTACTAGTCTATTAAAACTGTAGGATAGAACAATTGAAGAAAAATATCTTACATTTTAACTGGTATGATTACTCTTAGGTCTTTGAATAGAATATGTAAGACTCAGTGAAAAGTATTGTCTTATTCGTTCTAAACAAAAACCCCAGGAATAAAATCTAAAAGACGATCTGTAAGTTTATTTGTTATTCAAGGCTAATAAGTTATGATAATTAACTTTAAAACTATTTTCTGATATTGAAATAACAAATTTTGATGGTAATTCGTTGGTTTCAAATCGTTTCTATAGAATGTTAAATCAGAACAGGAGTTACGTGTATCTAATATCATTTTAAAGCAAAACAATTTTTTTGGTTTTCAAGATATAACATTGAGAGGTACACAAATATTTATTTATAGAATACCCTGATTTTCACTGAAATTCTTTTGTCCTATTAATCAAAACATTTAAGTTGCGTAAATGTAATACTATATAAATATGTGTTAAGTAAAGTTCTATTATTTTGTTGGCTTTTTTGTCTAATTTGATAGTAATTCATTTAAAGTACGTAAGGAATAGTAACTCATTCATTTCACTTAATGTAATAGGAAATAATTAATTAAAATAAAGAAGGACTAAAATTCAAAACGACTAAAACACATTTAAATAAGGAACGCTAGTTCACTCGGAATTAGGGGTACGGGTAAATGTATTTCATCCGCATCGTCTGAGCATCCATACAGAGAAACAGAAATGAACATAATAAAGAACATAAAAGTAACAACCAGACACTAACATAACATCATACATCTCCCGTCTTAAAAAGAAACCCCGGGCATATGGCGATTGAACTGTCCATCCGTCCATCCTTACGTACCAGATTTACCGTATCGCCTACAGGCCACTTTAAATGAGCCAATTTAGTTCATACTCTCAATCAACAATCAGTATGGCAAGACCTACAAACTGACCTATATATAAATGACATTGAACCTCATATGAATTTCACGTTCAAACATAAAACCTTAAAAACAACCATTTTTGGTCCTACAACTCCCACAAATGACCCAATTTAGTTAACACTCCCACTCTTTAAGAAACCTTGAGGCAAGACCAACAAACAATACAGATGACCTTTACTTTCACATGACAATCACCTTTAAAATTAAAACCTTAAGAAAACAACATTTTGATTAATAGCCAGATTACACAATAATGACGCAATTAAGTTCATACTCACACTCAACAGTCCTTAAGGCAAGACCTACAAAAAGAGTAATACATAAATAACATTACATTATTGAAGTTCATACGAACCAGACTTTACTGTTTCGACTACAGCCCACATTTATGATCCGATTTAGTTCATACCACACTCATTAATCCTTGTGGCAAGGCGTACAAACTGACCTTTATAAAGATGACATTGAACCTCATACGACCTTCACCTCTTCAAACTTAAAACTTTAGAAAAATAACATTGTATGGTCATACAGCTCGCATAGAAATGAAAACAAAAGTTAATACCCACACTCTCTAAACCTTGAGACAAGACCTACAATCTGACCTAATATTGAAGACCTTGAAATTCATATGACCATCACTTTCAAACTTAAAACTTTAAAAACAACATTTTGGTAAATCATATTTTACCGTTTCACCTACAGCCAAATTAATGATCCAATTTAGTTCATACTCACAATATACAATCCTTGCGACAAGACCTACAAACTGCCTTCTGTATGAGTGATCTTCACCTTTATATGACCTTCAAACTTAAAATCTTTATAAACAACATTTTTGATCTTACAGCACACAGCTTAGTTTATACTCACACTCAAAAATACCTTTTGACGAGACCTACCAACTGACCTATATATAGATGATATTGACCTTCATAATTATGATCTTCACCTTTAAACTTAAAACCTCAGAAAAGCATTTTGGGCATACACCCGGAGGCATGATTTTGCGTTTTGAAAACGCAGCACCTTGTTCTAATTGAAAATGACGCTGCATGATTTAATGTATTTTATAATTCTAAAATGTTGTCAGTATCCTAAAAATCTATAAAACTGACCTACCTTTTTCTTAGGTAAAAATGAGTATGTGTCAAAAGGATCATGACTACCTAGCGGATACCAATGTGAAATATATTGAGTGTGTTAGAAAAAATATTGTATCAAAAGCTTATTACAAAGAGTGAAATTAAAAGAAACGAAAACTTTTAGCTATTATACCTGTTTTCTTATTTCAAAACACACGTATTTAGAAGATTCTGAACCTATACAAGTGGTATGCTCTCACAACTATTTAGCAGCACAAAAGCAAATCCTTAAATACTCTGCAGATCCAACCTGTGAACTCGCAAGTCTAATCATGGTTATTGGATATCGCCTTGATGTCAAAAACTACGGATGATAACATTTTTATCTATGCTGTACCGAAAATATTACTCAGAGAAATTGTATACCAATAGCCTGACTCCCTGGCTGAATGGTTATCTTTTTTTAAGATACTGCAAACATTTTATAAGTAAATTGTAAGCCTCTAGTATAGCACATTTTATTTGATGGCTAAACCATACACCTATGTTCGGAGCCAGGAGCAATTAAAATGCCAATACAGAAACAACCTGCTGGAATTACTTCCACTGTTAATGAAGAAAAATTATATATGAGAAATAAGACAGAACAAACATACGGACGGAAGCCAGTCTAGTATACCAACTACAGATGAGAATGTAGCACCAAAAATGAATGGTGTAAAGATATTAAAATTCAGATTAAAGGATTGTGATTTTAAGCAAAAACTAAAAAAAATGCATATTTTTTGTGTTGTTTATCCTTTCCTATTCACAGTCTTAAAATAGGGACAAATACTTCACGTTCTGTTTATGTTCTAAATTTAACAAAGGATATCATTATACACTGAACAAAATCTGAAACTAAATCTAGCCTATGTTTCGTAGTTAGGTGTGTGGCCTTGAAGTTTACAGATAATATTTTGAAGTACCCTGAACAGAAACTGAAACTTACATACTTACAAGACCACGTGTAACCGACTTAATGTTGCACAATGAGCGCACAACTTTAACAGATATAAGACAGGTGTGGTGTTATTTATAGTAACTGCGGATCTTTTACCCAAAACCAAACTAAGGGGTTATCTGGTGATAGATTTAATTTCGTTATAGAATTCGTATGTATTCTAAAGCAAGAATATATCTAGTTATGTTGTCGCCATCCAAGAAGTTTTTGATTTGATTTAGTTCTGTTTTACCATACTTTGCATTTTGTGCTTTGGGGTAACCCTTAAAAACCAGTCTTGGTAGAAAGCCCTGGTATGGATCTTTTAGCTTTTTTTAAAATTATATGTGGGGTTGGTTTACCCGCTCGTTTTCCAAACAATTTAAAAAAACTGTCTTTTTTTTCTTACGGAAAAACGAAAATTTTTCCCTTTCATTTTTTTCTATTTTTAATCAAAAAACCTTTTAACCCCCATTTTTTAAAAAGTTTGTTTTCAAATGTGAAATGTTCGTCTAGAAATAAAATTATAACTTTTTTTTTTTTTTTTAAACCCCTTAAAGACCTGAGAATATTTTTAATTTGATTTTTTTTTTTGAGAAAAATAAAAATTGTAAAAAAACCATATTGTTTCTTTGAAAAAACCCTAAATTTAAGCGACCAAAAACACTAAAAGAAAATAAAAATTTAAATATATGCATTGTACACAACAAAAAGGGGTTGCATGCGACCAAAAAAAAAATTAGATTTTTTGGGGGTTTTCCCAAACGAGTGAATTTTACAACACGAGT